>NC_056525.1:89613687-89721906 GCF_019175285.1 Sceloporus undulatus
CCTCTATTGTGCTGAACTGTCAAGAGAGGATTTGGGAGGTGTGAGCTGGGATTGAGGGAGAAGTAATACAGGATCTGATATTTTTTTAAGGTTATTCTCTTGTTCCAGCAAATAAAACCTACTATTTAGCTATTGTGTGTGTTTTTTTTTAAAATATTAAGACGAAATCTTAAGGCAGATGTGGGGCCTCCTAATATTAACCATCAAATATGTACATCTATTCCATTCTTTCTTCAGTGGATTTGTTGTGAAAAGCTGGAAGAAGTACATGGGAAACATGGAAGGATTACAAATAGAAAGTGAATGCACCTATCTATAAATTTCTGGAATGAGGATGAATACATGAAGCACTCTGTTTCTTAGGAGTTTGTCAAAGTGTGATGGAGAAATTATTTTCAGGCCTTGCAGTTAAATGTCTTCCCTGATGGGTGCCAAAGTTGCGTTAGAAGTTACTGAGGAATACAAGATGGTTCAAGGAGGTCTTCCTCAAAATGTTTGCATATTAGAGAAGTGTCTTAAAATGACAGCACTCTTTTTGGATATGTAAAATAGAATAAAATGTCCAATGTATGCATGTATGAAGATAGAAGTACAGAATTTTACCTTGAACAGATAAATAAGAATAGGACCTAAGATAAACTCCCTCCTTAGAGAGAGAGATCTGTATGTACACACACACACACAGAGTAGGAAACACATTTTCTGTTTTTTATGAAGACAGATCCTTCTCTTTATAGTATCTCAGATTCATAGAATCATAGAGTTGGAAGAGACTCATAGCATACTGCTAAAACAATGATAACTTTAGAGAACCCTGACTTGAATAGGTCAAAAGGTGAGGAAAATATCCAAAACAGCTTAAAAATCAGCCATGCCCTTGTGCCTCAGTGCCTATTAGTGATTCTCTCAATTAATTTTCATAAGGGTTCCATGAGTGGTTTCAGTTATGGAAGATTAAATTTCTGTTAGTGAACAGGAGAAAGTGATTTGGACCAATGGAAGATGTATGTGCTTAATCTCTATTTTTCTTCTACAGCATCCTTCCACTACCACTAGCACATAAGTGCATTCAGATATGGGGGAATTAGATAAAGATGACTTTAAAAGAGTTCATCTGAGGTAGAATAGGAGAGACGTCTGTTTGGGAGGAAAAAACAAGATTTTACTTGTGAAGCCTTTTTACTGTATCAGGCTTAGTTCTTCAGACATTGTGTAAATGCAACCTGCACCATCCCTTGGCCTTTCCCCCATTAGCCAATCTATTTAAATGACAGTTTTGTTCACCAAATGACATGTTGGCCCTCAAAGTTAGTTGATAGCACAGTTGCCAAAACCAGACCTTAGCTGCTAAATGCTGATTTGATAGCATTGTGTTAAAAAAGCAAAATAATCTTAGACCAAAACACTGAGAGTGCCACCAGTTTCTCCATCCATGATGTACGTTGTCCTTTTGCACGCTCCTCTATTAATTTTTGGTGAGGTTTTAAAACTCATAACAGAAGGAAGAAATGTACAAACCAAACATTGCCTACTATTGCCAAGGAGTTCTTTTGTGTGCTTTTCCTTGCTCTTTTTAAAAGTTTGCATTTTAATTGTGTTCTAAAAATTAAGCAGTTTGAAAGGTAGTTTTTAAAATGACATAGGTATCTGCAAATAAAAATGAACAGTCAGAATTCCCATTCAGCTGTGTGAGAGTGTTTTCATTGTCTTCACATACCACAGTTACTAAGGTAATAATGCTAATTGTATGTTTTAAATACTAGTTGTGTTATTGTGCTGATGAGAATATAACTTTTGCATTTCTAAAGTAGCAATTAGCTCCAGCAGAAGCAGCAAATAGCTGGCATGTGAATGTTTATATGATCTGGAAGAATGATTGCCACTGGTACTTACCTCTCCTGGTTTTTGGCTGCATAGATAGGGGCCCTTTTCTGGTGTTATTTCAATGAGGGATTTGTGAACTCTCTCTGACCCTTCACAGTGATACTTGAAACTGGCCCCCATTTCATTTTGTGTAATGGTGAAATGTCTTTCTTTTCCCTTTTCCCTCTTGGCCTGAAATTTGTCAGTGATCCAAGTACAGTGTTACTTGATCATCGTTTGGAGGATAATCTGAGTAGTTTGCCAAAAGCACAATTAGTGTTAATAACAGATTAGCAAAAAGGCATAAAGAGAATTTGACATTTCTGTTAACTACATAGGTTTGTGTGGATGATATCTTGTGTTGCTAACTGATTTGTGGAGAGGGAATGGTAAAGGCATCAGTGAAGCCCAGCTTCAAATAATGATGGATACCCTCATCCTGATCCAGCACAGCTGGATAGATTAAGAAAAGGAATTCAGCAAAAACTCTAATGCTAATTTAGGCTTCTGCAGCCATTCAATTACATTAATTTAAAACCTTTCATTTTATTAGAAGAAGCTCCCTAGTTAATCAAGCAGAAATATTCTTAAAAACAAAAGGAAATTCTAGCATATGGGAAATAACAAAAATTGTAAGTGGTCAGCACAATTTTACATGACATTTTCATTCTCTATTCCTCAGCAGAGAATGCTTCTCCTAAAGCAATTAATTTGACATCTGTATACACAACTAAACATTGTAACTGTATTCACCTGCAAATATATACAGAATTAATTAGTTGATGAACCAGTTAATAAGTTAAAACTCACATCTATAAAACAAAGAAGTGTTCTTTAATCATATGAGAGAACCAGTTTATTGATTCTCTGTGTTATTTTACTGATAATCTGTTCAGTCGCATTACTGCCCTTTGAATCTATAGGTTCCTAGCTGTTGTCATGCACTATTTTCCTCTTGTTCCTTCCACCAGTTGGCTGCTACACCCATTTGACTGCATAGGAAATGTGAGGAGGAAGTCAGGGATTTGAGGAGTTTAAATTCATAGGTCCATGTTGCATAGGAAAGCTTATGAAAGTCTCTTAAACTACTATTCCCCCTTGTCTACAGTACTCAAAAAGCACTGTTGCTTATTCTTTTTTAGTGTAAGAGGTAGGAAAGTAGTGGTAAATTAAATTTAGCTTTTGTTTCTTCCTTTCTTTTTTTATTTATAGGAATGGATTTCCAAGTGAGGGTGGGATCTACTAGATTTAGTACATCAGTGTGTTCCTGCCTCTGCTTATGTAGTCTTTCAATTGTTTGGGCATGTTTGCCCTTGTCACCTATTCAGCCTATTAGTTGCCTTGTGTCTACTGTGTTTCAGATTCCAGAATTAACACTTGTCATGATTATAAATTCAAGCCTTAAATCTACCTGCAACTCAAGTCTTTGGTGGCAGTAAGTGACCTAAGGTAGTTCTGACTGTGCACTTTAGATCTAGATTCAGGTTCAGCTGGTGACACCTGTCGGAGGATCACTGTCTGCTTGAGTCTAACTCCCCTTAGTTGTTGCCCCCCTCTTTTTTTATCTACAATACATTGGAACAACAATAGAAAATTTCATCACATTACATGAGAGGAAAATAAATATATGTCCACTAGGGGTACCAGCATCCATTCAGATGTCCATGTAGGAGGGATACCTGAAGCCAACCAGGGCCTAAATATAGTTCTGACAACAGTTTTTATCTTGTCCACAAAAGGCAGGACAAGATTCATTTCTTTTCAGTTATAAATTAGGAAGTTGCCCCGTTTTGCAGATTTTTCAGCAAACAGTTGGAAGGGCATCTTTTGTACATTACTGTACTTTGGAAACAGAAATGTCTCAATGTGGACTAGATCAGAGGGCAGCAACATAGAACCCATGGGCCATAACATTAGGGATATAGCTATTGGGGAGGAGGAAGGAACAAGGGCAATGTCTCACCAAATAATTCTATCTTCCCAGATGAAATTTTCCTCTAGTTCATAAATTTCTAGCACTGCACTTTTCCCAGTCTCTTTGGCGCTTTACAGAGCGTCCAAAAAGGGCGCTCTGCTGGCGCCCATGTTTGCTGCATGAGGGAGCCGCAGCGGACAAACCGCATGGCTCCCCCGCACAGCAAAAAGAACCCATAATCTTCATGCGGCGCAGTTGTGACTCTGCAAGGTGCCAATGGCGCACTTGCGGCATCACAACCGTGCCGCGAAGTGCGGACGCTAAGCGTCCATCACGTCAAAATGGCGGCGCCCATGTGTATAGGGCGCCGCCATTTTGAAGTTCCCAGTACGTACTAGGGAAGAGGCCTGATTGGACGCTGCGTCCTCGGCCAACCCCTAGTACGTACTGGGGGCAGAGCCAAGGCCCGTCTGTAATGGGCCTTTGTAACGATGTCTTCCCTTTTTCCTTGGGTGCCTAAATTGAACATATAATTGCTCAACTGATACTTGAAGACTGCCATGCTAGAAATGTGGGGACATAGTGGGGAAGAATTCTTATACTGAGGGGTAAAAATCCCATTCTATACTCTTGCCTGATTGCCCCATCAAATCTCTGTGTGTGTGTGTGTGTGTGTGTGTGTGTGTATTTATGTGTGTGTTTATGTGTGTGTGTGTTTTGAAACCAGAAGACTTTGTTTTCCTTCTCAGTAACCATTTACAGAGCTGGAAAGATGGTATAAAAAGCAAAGGCAAAATTAAATCCTAATGTCTGTTTTTCCCTGCTCCCTTAATTACGGAGTACAGTACTTCTAGCTCTTCAATACTACATGAAATGGTTGAATATAACTCTGGTATGTTTCCATGAGCTGCCAGTCCCTAGAAGATTTTTAGGAAGGAAAGAAATAATTGAAGCTGATGGACACAAATACGGTGCAATATCTGGCCTTGGCCCTAAGTGAAAATATTTGCCAGTCTCCCACATCAAATACCTTAAGAAGTACTAATCTAAAAATTAATGGTCTCATTTATTATAAGCATCCATAAATGCTGCTTATATTTTGCCAGTAAATTGTAAACCTCAAATTATTGCAACATTGACTCCTCAGAGGGCAGTTTTTTGGTATGTGTTGTTGATTCGGAGACCAGTCACTTGCTAACCTCCTAGCTGAAGTGTTTTGCTGATGCTATCATTTCAGTAATTAAACCCAAAGATCTTTGGTCACTGAATGTGCAAACTGAAACCTTCCCTAGTGTCAGATACAATTTGTGTTACATCAGTCACCCCAGGTTATTTCGGTCATCTGGAGCCAGGGCCCCAGTGACAGGATTGGATGTGACAACCAGAGCCAAGCCAATCATGTTGCTTGTTACAAAATGACATGGCACTTCAGAGGTGATTAGCTTGTGTTTAGAGGAGAGGATGGAAATATGCACACATTCAGACAAAGCTGGCCATAAAAATTCAGGTTGAATTGTGTGTGACATTGCCTCATTCTTTTTCTGGTGTACAAAGAGAAATGTTTTTACTACTACTTTTTTAAAGATTGGAATCTATTTCCTAGAAATGATATATCTAAGGATGTGGCACTTAGCAAAGCTAAGTTAATTTAAAAAGTTATATCTGAAAGTCAATCCTTTTTATTGGCAGTTATTCCCTTTTTATACAGTATACTCTCTGGGTGTTTCAAAGCCCCATGCTTGGAATGGTTCTCAACACACAGCTAGACCAAGCAATCAAGTCTGTAGATTACAGATATGCATTTTAACTGTATAAATAAATCAGAGGAAATAGCATGAGAAAGTTCTGCCTGTTGTGTTCAGTTGTTTGCTGAGCTTTAGGTTTAACACCATTATGTATGCAGTCATTGATATATGATATGTGCTATTGTGCTCACATTGGCTTAAATATAGTAAAAGCTCCAGATCTTGTCAGATCTCAGTAGCAGCATTGGTCCCGGTTAGTACAGTCAGCCCTCCATATCCACATATTGTTTTATTCACAGATTCAAGCATCCACGGTTTGAAAATATTTTTTAAATGCATAAATTACAAAAAGCAAACCTTGATTTTGCCATGTTACCATGCCATTGTATTTAATGGGACTTGAACATCTATGTAGTTTGTTATCCACAGGGTGTTTTGGAACTAAACCCCAGTGGATACAAAGGGCCCACCATACTTGGAGAGGGAGTAACAGGGTATTGTAGGCTATATCTAGGGAAAGGCAATGGCTGATCTCCTCTGGTTAAATCTTGCAGGGGGAAAAAACCCCTATATAATAAGGTCGCTATAAGTCAAGATTGACTTGAAAGCACCTGATAACAACAAATTGCACCAGGTTGACCACTGTAGAAACATAGTGCTAGACATAATAGCCCCTTTGTCTATTCTGATTCATCATAGTTCTTCTTGCCTTCTTACGCCCATTTTATTCTGAGTGACAGTGATGGGCATAAATATCCTGGAATTTCTGCCAGGCACTGGCTTTTCATTGTGGTGGAATTGCCTGTTCTTGTAAGGCAAGAGACCATGCTGATGGCAGCAGTGCTACTGGTAGGGTTTCCTATGTCAGACAGGATTATTCTGAGGAGCCAGACTAAATATGCCAAACAGCTACTGGGAGCAACAACGTGTGTGTGAGGGAGACACTGGCAGAGGATCTCTCAGAGAAAATGGTGGTGGTACAATTATGAATACTATGCAGAAGGAGGCATAGTAAATTCCCTTTGAATAACATCTACCAGAGAAATCCTATGATGAGATAAGCCAAAAGATTACAAGAGATAGTGCCAGAAAACAAAACTCCAGGTCAGATGGCACTCAGCAAACTACTTGGGTACTGTTGAGGACAGCTACCAGTAGCTCTGTGACTAATTATGCAGCTGGACTCAAGATGAAAGAATATTCAACTGTTGACATGCTTAAAGGTGAAAATAAAGTAGAAGCTGAACTATCCATATTATAGGAACTTGGAACGTGAGAAGCATGGATTAGATAGAGATAATAAGACAAGAAATGGAACCTTGCAATACTTGGGATGAGAGAGCTAAGTGGACAGGAAAGGGACATTTCAAACCAGATTATTACACAGTGTTTTACTTAGGATATGAAAATCTAAGAATAAATGGGGTGGCATTTATATTGAAGAGAAATGTAGCAAAAGCAGTAAAATAATGCAGAATCTGACCAAATAATATCAATAAGGCTTTATGGAAAACCCATTAATATAACCATAAGTCAAGTTTGTGTACCAACTACAAAGGCAGAAGAAGAAGAATTGGAAAGATTCTATGCTGGAGAGTAGGAAGAAATTAACCATACACAAAAACAGGACTTGTTAATCATAGGCAATTGCAATACAGAACTAGGAAACAGAGCAGAATTAAATATTATAAGAAAACTTGGCCTAGGATCAAGAAATGAAGCAGGAGAGCAATTTAGTAACTTTTGCAAGGGCAATAGTTGTTCATTGCACATTCTTCAAGCAACCCAAGGCGCAACTGTATACCCAATGGCCAATATAGAAATCCGGCTACAAAATCAGTGCTTTATAGACGATAGCAAAGGCTTTGATTGTATATATCATGAAAAACTATGGGTCACCCCTAAAGAAATGGGTGTGCCAAAACATATTATTGCCCTGATGCACAACCTGTACTTGGGACAAGAGGCTACCATCAGCATAGAATACAGAGAAATGGGATGCTCTCCAATTGGCACACCCATTTGAGGGTCTGGAAGGCAATACTTCACCACCCTGTTTAACTAGTATCTTGAACATATCATACATAAAGCAGGATTAGACTTGAAGGAAGTAGGTGTGAAAACTGGAGGAAGAATCATTAACAAATTAAGCAGATTGTACTGGATTACCAGAAGAAAATAGCAAAGACTTGGAACAATTACTGAGGAAAGTCAAGGAAGAAAGTGCAAAGGCAAGTTTACAACAATAATTGCCACAGATAATTTACATAAGTTTAAAGTATTTGATGAAGTCATTGAAATAGTTAGATACCTTGTCTGAGTCATTAATCAGAATGGAGACTGCAGTCAAGAAATCAAAAGAAGGCTAGGATTTAGAAGACCAGCTATGAAAGAACAAGACAAGATTCTAAAGTGTAAAGATATATCATTGCATACTAAAGTTAGGATTGTTAGGATCACTGGTTGTGAAAGCTGGCCAGTGAAGAAAGCTGGTAGAAAGAAAATGAATTAATTGTGATGCTGGAAGGGAGTTCTATGGATATCACGGACTATTAAAAAGACCAATAAATGGATCATAAAGTAAATGAAACCTGAACTCCTGCTAAAAGTCAAGTTTACTAAACTGAGACTGTTACACTTTGGCGATATCATGAGAAAACTCACTAGAAAAGACAACAATAGTTGGTATGGTAGAAGGCAGTAGGAAAAGAGGAAGACTGCATTCCAGATGGGTAAGCTCAGTCAAGGAAGCTACAGCCCTGAGTCTGCAAGACCTGAACAAGGCTGTTGATGACAGAGTGATCTGGAGGTATTTCATTCATAGGGCCAGCATAAGTTGAAGTCAATTTGCTGGTAGTTAACAACAACAAAACCTTTTTTCTCACCTTACCCCCAAAATAAGAGGGGTCTGAATTCACCACTGTGAGATGGCAATAGTGGATTGAAGGTTGAGGATATTTAGAGAACAGTTTAGCTGTGGAAGCCAATATGTTTGAAAATTATAGTAGATACAGTATGATTAAGTTTTGGATCCCTAAAGATGCATGGATAGAGAATATTAAAATTTTGGATCAGTTTTCAAAATGTCATTTCAAGATGTACAAAGACAGCCTTAGCTTTCCTGGAGTTGGTTCTGAAACATTGTAGAACAGGGCTCTAGCTGAAACCTGGTTCAAAAATAGCACAGAATATTAGAAGGGCGGGCAGATATGCAAGCATACTACAGGTAGCTTTTGATATAGTATAAAAAGTGGGTCTTGCTGATTTTACATAATAAAGTTTGAAGCTTAATTATCTGTATTCTAGAGTCCCAATTCAGATGCTATGGCAAATGTGGAAAGGTGATGGCATTCTCCTGTGTAATATTGAAGAAGGTCCAGATAGAATCCCATATTCTCCCGTATCAACTCCCTAAGACAGGGGTAGGCAACCTTTTTGAGCCAGGGGCCGGGTTGCTGTCCCTCAGACAACTGGGAGGCCGAAGCCAAAAAATAAATAATTAAACAATTATTTCAAAATTTAAATAAATAAATAAACCGGGACAAATGTAGGACAACATTTTCAAATGGTGGACACTTTTTTAAAAAAAGTGGAGGACACGCAAAAAAAATGCTGATTTTTTTTAAAAATGTTAATATAAATGCATGTTTCTGAGGCGTCTATAGACAATTGCCCCCCTTGCCCCTGTGCGCGAGAGGCCAAAGGCCATGGCGGCAATCGGCAGCAGGACCGGGCTGGGGCTGGTCCCAAGGCCTCGCCGGGACGCATCCGGCCCACAGGCCGCAGGTTGCCTACCCCTGCCCTAAGACATGTATCACACCTCAGGAACTAAGAAAGGGAAAAGGAACTCTTCAGCTTTAACACTTTCCTCTGAAATTTTAGGTACAGTGGTACCCCGGGTTACGAAATTAATTCGTTCCGCCGCCGCTTTCGTAACCCGAAAAGCATTCGCAAGCCGAAATGCCATAGGCGCTAATGGGGAAAAGCCGCGATTTCGTGCGAAAAAGTGCCGAAAAGCACCAAAAAATTTTTCGTAACCCGAAATAACCTTCGTAACCCGGAACAGTTTTTTTTAATGGATTTTTTTCGTAACCCGGAAATTTCGTAAGGCGGCGCATTCGTATCCCGGGGTACCACTGTACTTCTCTATACTGTGGTTTAATAAAAGAGTAAATTCTTGCTTCTGTGTGTGCCACTCTTCTTTTATTGTTTAGATAATAAATCTTCCTTAGCCTTTTACTTGTCCTCTAAGGAGAATGGTTTATAAGCTAGTGTTCAGTTGAAGGTCAGTGTGAGGACAAACGTATTACCTCAACCTCCTGCTAATACAATGGTATGTAACTTTGGTTTAATTTTATATGTTGAGCTGTTAATTGGTTACTGGAGACTGCTAACTTTATAGTGTTGTAAATTTGCCACAGCCAAGGTGAGCATACACTTTTCATAGTTGCTCAGGAAAAAAAAAATCCCTCTAGGCCTTTGTTTCATTTTGGGGAGAAAAAACAAGACTTTGAAATAATTTAATATGCTGCTGTATTTTCCTTCCCAGTTCCTTTCTGTTGCTGAGAAAAATGTAGAAGCCAGTTATATTGCTTAATTGCCCAATCCCTGCCCCTTGCAGGCTTATCCTAGTTTACTGTGAGCAAGCAACATGCTGATTCATGCATCTATCTCTCATTTCCCACCCTGTTTTGCACAACTGAATAAAACAAGCAGAAACTAACAACTTTGTGTAATGTCCCATTTTGAGCTTCTAGTTTCTTACTCCTGCCAAAAGCCAGTCTTATAGGCCATGTTTTATAGCTGGCTTCTGAATCCTGGATTATTGTGTGAAGAAAAGTGTGCAGCACTAGTGAACAAATGGCATGTATCTGCATGCTGCTCATAATTCAGTAATTCTGGCTGATTACGATACACAAAGCTTCTCTATCTGAATATATAGTTGAATATGTGGTTGCAATACTACCTGTATTTGCACAATACAGATGGGGCTCATGTGTCCCACCCATCTACGCCTTTTCTTGTTGTGTATGGATAGTCTAGAGAAAAACAAATTTTCATGCATGGTGATTGTGTTCCATGTTCTTATACTTTATTCCTTTCTAATAATTTCTTAGGTTAAAGAGCTGAACAATTAAACTACATGCCATCTGTGGTTTATACACAAAGTTCCCTGAATAGGAAGAGGTGACACCATTATTCGCCAAAGGGCATGCATCCTGGTAATTCATATACCATAGTTGTTCAAAGAAATTGAACTAGTCCCAAATAAATTATTAGACTGTCATGAATATGGTCCTTCATTATTATTGTTTAACCATTAGATGCCTCAAGGATGAAATATATCATTCTGAAGATGTTTAAGTAGTGTTAAGAGTATATAAATCTAGTGTAAGGCCTCAAGGGACTGTTGTTCTGAGCACACACAGGTGCATATTTTAGCAAGAGCAATAAACCACACCAAGAGATTGGTGGACTTTGTTTCATCTGAGATTTTGTGTGTGGAAACCCCCACATTAAGAATGATCTACTACCTGAAGTAGAAGAGAAGAAACATTCCACACTCTGTTTCAAAAGTCTGCATAAGTGCTCCACTGGTAGCAGTCTGTGTATTCTCACTGTCACATGTGTAGCTTAGATGTTTATTATACAGATTTCAAGTGTTAATGGATTTGAATAGTGGGCTTCTATTTGAAAGCATGAAATGATGGATGATTTCTAATATCTAAAAGCAAAGTTGACTCATTGCATTTGTTGGCTATTGAAACAGGCATTTTAAATAAATGTGAAATAAGATGGCATAATGCCACATCTCCTGAATTCTACTTTCAGGCACACTCACTGCCACTGCATGAGTATCTTGCCTGCATTAAATCATAGATTTAATTTGTCAGGGATCAAACTATCGGGTATGGGGGGGCGGAATAGGTGTACCTATATTCTGCCTTCCATATCATTAATGGCAGCTCAGATGTGTGGATTTGTGGGCTTGGATTTGCATAAGGGAAACTGTGAAAGACAGAGCTTGTAAAAATTACTTTTGACTGCAGGTCCCAGAATCTCCCAGCCAGCATGCCCAGCAGCCATGTCTGAAAATGATAAAGGAAGAAATATTTAAATAAGAGATGAGAGAAAATGTGGGCCTCCAGATGATATTGGGCTGACTGGCTGGCTGCAGTTTATTTCATTCTTCACCCTAAGCTGTGCTGACTAGGGCTCTTGGGATGTGTAGTCCAGCAACATCTAGAGGTGAGATGTTCCTGCAAGGCCACTTCTCTGATCAGATTAGCAGCTGTACCTTGTGGTTTGTTGTTTCATTCTTTCAAGGTAACTTGAATTTATGGGACCCCATAAGATTACTTGTCAAGATTTATTTATTTACCATTGCCTTTACTCTAAGGTTAAAAGAGTATGGCTTGCGCAGAGCCAATCAGTGGGTTTACATGGTTGACAGGAGATTAAATCTAATCTCCCAGAGTCCTAGTCCAGCATGCAAACTATACCCCCAGCTCTCCTCTATCTTTCTCCCAGTGCTGATGCATCTAAAAAAACCTATCTAGAAGGAGGACAAGGAGGAAAGGGGCTGGACAGGCATGACAGAACTACAGGAGAGGAGCTTTATTATTATTATGATTAACCTTTATTTATGAAGCGCTGTAAATTTACACAGCGCTGTACATACAATCTTTTAAATTACATGGTTCCCTGCCGCTTCTTTGCCAGAGGCTTTGGTAACTGAGTTGTGCCCATATTATATCTTTGTGGTTTGCTTGCAATAAGGCACAGGTGCTGCTGTGTGAACTAGGAGGGAAAATTGCTACAAAAGCTACAAAGCATGTTAAAACTCAGGATCTCTCTCTCTCTCTCTCTCTCTCTCTCTCTCTCTCTCTCTCACACACACACACACACACACACACCACTCTCTTCCATGCCAGCATTCTCTGAAGATGCCAGCCACAGATGCTGGCAAAACATCAGGAATAAATTATTCTAGAACATGTCCACACAGCCCGAAAATCCCACAAAAAACATATTAAAATAGCTCAGACAGGCAGGATCACTCTTCTGCTATGGACTTGAAAATCTACTGGCATTCATTATATTGAGTCAAGGAATTTGTCCTGGAATAACAAGATTACTGCCTTTACCCTTTAAAAAAAGTGGGGCATGGCAAATCTACAAAAAGAACAGACAAAGAAGCCAATATGTTGAATGTAGTTCTCCCTATAGCAATTCTGTACTAGAATGTGTACATTACTGCCAGATGTGGAGTTCTTATCATAAGACTGTGGGATACATTAGTATACATTTATCGAAATAGATATACCAGTCAGGCTATATAAATTTAGTGTTTCTGCAAATGAAATGCAACATTACTGGGTCTCCATGCATGATCACAGATTAATTTCCAAATGTTCTTTTAAATTATTTGCAATAGTTTACATTGCTTTGAGATTTATGCTGTAATTGTGTCACAAGCTTCAGTCATATTTAAAAAATAAAAATGCTAGAAAACCTGTAATTATCAAAGGATCTGTATGTAGCACAAGACTGTATGTAGTGAGGCCTCGAAATTCTCATGTTCACAAGTAGGGGAGGAGGCAGTTCTTAATTTACAAGAACTTTCTTTCTTTTGACTGCAAGTTAGACTTAAGAAGTCTTGGGTGTCTTTATTGTGTTCACCAAGCCTACAGAAATAGTTAAGAAGTTCGTCACTGGAATCTAAAGAATAGCATAATCCCATAATAGTGGTGCTGACAATAGAAGAGTAATAGAGCCACTGTCTCCTGTGTATCTGTCTGGAGCAGTTGAATTGAGCCATCATAATGCCTTGCTTCTTTTGGATGATCTCTCAAACATACAGGAATAATCTGGAATGCTGAAAGGAGGGAAGTGAAAAATCTCACCAGTGAGATTTATAATTTACCTTGAGCTTCTGTCTAAAATTTAGCTGTCTATTATTTCTGTCAATGAAAATATGTTCTTTTTCTATAACTATATATTCAACAGTATTCTGTCAGTCACTTCCAAAGCCTAGTGTTTTACCTGGATTGGGAATTCAAGTCTCACTTTTGATACCAGCTTCCACTGGGATATAACTTGTAGTTCAGCCATATGATAAATCATATATATTTCTATACTTATATGTATTGAGAGCCAGCACTAGTTGCTTGAACATTGTATTACGACTCTGGAGACCAGGGTTTGATTCCCATGCAGCCAGGGAAGCCATTGGATGACTTTAGGTGATTCACACACTCTCAGCTCCAGAAAATCCTGTGACTTTATGGTCACCCTAAGTCAGAAATGATTTAAGGCATATAGTAGCAGCAGTAGCAACTACCACCACCACCACCACAAACCTATATGTATCACCCAGCCCAGTATATTTATTGGGAATGCTGAGTGGTAAACTGCCTTCTGTTGTAGAAGCTCTGAATTCTAATAAATGCTGAACAATTTTATATGTCCCACTTTCTTCCTTTGGACCCCAGTTGCCTTTAGTAACAAACCAGGGTCAACATTTCAGATCCATGGTAGGAAATGGTAGAACTGGGAGTCTGCCTTTCATTGGGGGAAAAATTTTTATCCTCCTGGGTATAATCTGACAGGCTAAGGATATTAGGTGAAATGTCTCTTTAGAGCAGGGAGAGAGGGGGCAGCTGTCAGGGCAATTTTCTACCCAGGGAATCTCCAGGGGCGGCACAGATTTCTGAAAAAACAAGAACCTAAAATAAGTGGCCAGATGTTCATGTCTGGTTTTAACAACAAGTTTGTTTTCATGTTTAAACAGCTCCAGAAGACCCTGCTATCTATTTAGAAAGTGAATTGCCTCTCCTGGAGACTTTATTTTTAAAGTGTTTGTTTGGAGGCATGAAGAAGTCTCACTTTGTCTGCCTCTGCTTCAGAGGAAAGTGGTATGTGGAATAAGCATCTCAAGAGATGCCACTCTCTCTGCCTTCTGGAAATGCTGTTTCCACTACAAAATGGAGCCCCTGCTGACTTTTTTTGTGTGTTTCACACCAGCCTCTGAAGGGCTCCAAAACTTGCATTCAAAGAATACAAAGGGGTCTATCATGTTAAAAAACCAAATACCTGGAACCTAACATAAGAAAGTTACAGAAGTATCTCCATACGCTAAAAGACAATCAGTGCTAAAAGGGAGTTGACATTACAACATTGTGCGTGGTGTGATGACATAGCTCCCCATGCCAGCCTCAGAAGCTTTTAAATAAATACTATCTGTGGGTAGAGCCAGTGTGGTGTAATGGTGTGAGCATTGGACAAATACCCTGGAGAGAGCAGAGTTTTAATCCCTGCTCAGCCATGAAAACTGCATGAGTGACGATGACAACCCCTCTCTGAAGAAACATTTTATTTATTTTGTATGCTGCCTCTCTTCCAGTAGGCACCCAAGGTGGCTCACAGATAAAAACCTTTAAAAATCTCAGTAAAATTCAAAACAATTAAAATCTTCTACACAAAATATAAAATCACATAAAATGTACAAAATTTAAAAACATAACTAAAACCCACCTGCTTTATAAAAACCATCCTGATATGAAACACCAAACATGCCCCCCAAAAAAACCCATGATAATGTCACCATAAGTTGGAAATGACTTGAAGGCACACCACCACTACTACTACTACTATTACTGTTATCCATGGGGAAGAGATGGTGTTCAGATATATATAGAACAAAGGGGAAGGAGAAGGTAGCTTCAATCTATCTTTTGAAATGTGCAATATCAGAAGAGAAGAGGAAAGGTATTCTAAAAGTTGATAAAGAGAAATTGAGGCAAGTGGTTATGGCAATATCAGAAAACATAAGTATTGGATAGACACATGAATCTCACAGTAATAATTTGACATTATTTAAAAAAAAAACCTCCACATAAGTAAGGTATGGCCTCCCCCCTTTCCAATAGCAAAAGGGCATTCACCACTTCTGTTAAAGTGCAGCTTTGCTAAATGTCTTGCAGATGGTTTTTGGGGAGGAGAGGAACCAGAGCTCTAAAATGCCATAAACTTAAGAGACTGCTTTAGATCTGTGAAAGGAATGAATTAGTAGAATTGTCAGTAGTGGCATTTAAATTGTGTCAATTTTATTTGAACGGAAAAATCTTTCTGTATGAAATTATGTCTGTTTGCTTTATTTTGAATATGGGAAGAAGTCAAATTCAGAGGAGATGTTTACATAACTTAGGAAATATGCCTACTGTCTCTGTACAGATCTCAAGGCCTGACCTCTGAGTTTCCAGTTCTCAGGGGCTATCTCTAAGCAGGAGACAAAGTTGCAGATTCTCTAGTTTTGGTGGTCTTGGCACCAGGCAGTAAAAAAGGGCTGGGTGCAGATACCCAGCACTTCTACTAGAGCAGCAGTTAGTCACAATTTCTAAGGTTTAAGTGAGTTCTTGCTGCAACTTGGAAAAACACTACAAGGGTGTATATATTTATTTAGATTCCTCCTTCCTTCCCAGTCATTGTGGCACTAGGGTTTACCCTCAGCTCTGTTTCCACCTTCTAGCTAGAAGCAAGCAGTTACATTGAATATTCATTATACCTAAGTACCTGAGAAGGAATAATCTCCTAAAGGTAAAGGTAATCCCTTGACATGGATTTCTAGTTGTAATCAACTGCAGGGGGCAGTGATAATCTCCGTTTACTAAAATGAAGAGCCAGTGTTGTCTGAGGACTGCTCTGGTGATCGTGTGGCCAGCATGATTGCACTGAACACTGTTACCATCCCACCCAAATGGTACCTATTTATCTACTTGTATTTGCATGCTTTCAAACTGCTAGGTTGGCAGAAGCTGGAACTATTGACAGGAGCTCACCCCATCATGCAGCACTCATACCTCGAACTGCCAACCTTCTGATCATCTGATCATCAGAATGGCATCTTAACCACTAAGACTGCATCCCTAATAATCCCTAATTTCACCTGTGGGTTGTTGCTGTGTACCTTTAAGTCATTTCCAATTTATGGCAATCCTAAGGCTGCCATGAACCCTATCATGGGGTTTTCTGGGGTTGAGAATATGCCACTCACCCAAGATCACCCAGTGGATTTCCATGGCTGAGCAGGGAATGAGACCGTCATCACCAGAGTGTGTCCAGAGCTGTAGTCCAGCATACCACTACTGTCTCCAGAGCTGTAGTCCAGCAAATCACTATCCTGTGCTGGTTCTCTTTAACTGGGTACAGGCCCTTTAGTTAAAACCTCTGTCCTAATTTCCAAACAGGAAAACGTGTGCCATTTGTGCATGTTTGGATAATAATCTCCAGAAGACTGTGGTTAGTTAATAAGACACAAGACTTAATGGCATCACCAGGGGCCATCCCTAACTCTCAGGTTTTGGCCTCAACATCACAGCCTGGGGCAATCCTGCACGTCACTCTTGTTCATTTTTACTATTTGTGCTTGCATGAGAGAGGTAGAGTCATGGTTCTGGTATACAACTGAACAATGTATTGTCTTGAGCAGTATTTCCCCCGCTCTCTATTCGTTGTTGGCATTGCATCCATCTCTCTTAAACCTGGAAAATCTCATTAAAGCAGCATGGACAGTTTTTATAATACTGCAGAAGTCCACTACTCAGCTTCTCTAATGAGACATATTGTGGCTTTGACAATCCCTCTTATACTCCAGTGTTTGTTTTGTGTCTCTAGCTTTGTTTGGTTTGCATTTCTTCTGTCTCAACTGTTACTAAAGCTGATCAGCTGCTGCTGCTTCTGGATTTGATTATCTGATAATATCAGCAATAGGGGATGTTTCTGTATAAATCTGTTAATGCATAGAGGAAGTTTATTTGTGTGGCTCTTTGGAAAGCTGGATGTGTGCTCTAAGGATTTAGTCCTTTAGAGCAAAAGTGATACTTTGTTGCTAATGACTGACTTCTGTTTGTCATCTTCTCCTGTTTGGAAAATGTGATATATACACAGGCTGTTGTGATATCCCAAAATGAAGAAGTTTTCAAGATATGCTTTAGAGAAAATAAAGTATTAACGAACCATTTAGATCTTTGGTTCTGAAACGAACAATAATAACAAAAAACACGGGGTTATAAATTTATTCTGAACACTCAATTTATCTGCCTAGATAACTATTGCTTTCATACTACCAGATTGTAGCACTATGATTCCACTTTAACTGCCATGGCAACATCCTAAGGGATCCTGGGATTTACAGTTTTAGGATGGAACGTTTAGAATTCTCAGCCAGAGAGCCCTAGTTTCTCACAAATTGGAAACCTATGTGTGCAACCATGGCTGCATCAGCAGTGCAGAAATAATCCTGGTTGATATATTTTAACTACCATGTCTCAGTGCTGTGGAATTCTGGGAACTATTTAGCCTTCTCTGTCAGAGAACTCTGGTGCCACAACAAACTACAGCTCCCAGAATGCCATAGCACTGAGCCATGGCAGTTAAAGTGGTGTCAAACTGGATTATTTCTGCAGTGTGGATACAGCCCATCTCTCGTGACACGTACATACATTCAGGCAAACATCGTGTATCCAACCTTATTTGATCAGTACAAAATAACCTATATGAAAAAAGCATAATCTATTTTTGTTTAGGGACCTTGAAACTGTTGTACATGCACTGGTAACCTCTCGATTGGATTTTTGCAACGCACTCTACATGGGGCAACCCTTGTACCAAACCCGGAAGCTACAGTTGGTGCAGAATATGGCGGTGAGATTGGTCGCTGGTAGTTCCAGGTCTGACCATATAACACCTATTTTGAACGATCTTCATTGGCTGCCTGTTCACTTCCGGGCTCAATACAAGGTGTTGGTGTTGACCTATAAAGCCCTAAATGGCTTGGGCCCAGGGTACTTAGAGGACCGCCTCTCCCCATACAATCCGCCCCGCACACTCAGGTCAACTGGGATGAAATTATTGGAGGTCCCAAAAACGCGATATGCGGGGACCATACAGAGGGCTTTTTCTGCTGCTGCCCCTAAATTTTGGAATAATCTCCCTATTGAGCTCCGCTCCACTGCATCCCTAGTCCTCTTTAAGAAGAACCTGAAAACATATCTTTTTCCTGCAAGCCTTTCCACCCTAAATGATCTTTTTATTCTTTAGCCTTTGTCATCGACCCCGGAATCTGTACTTTGACTTCCCAACTGCCTGCCCCTTGTATTTGACTGTGTTTTTAACTCTGTTTTTAACTTTGTATTGTTATATTTTTCCTGTGTATGTATGCCGCCTTGATCAGGTTACTGGAAAGGCGGGTTACAAATAAAACCTATTATTGTTATTGTTATTGTTATTGTTATTGTTATTGTTGTTTTCCCTCTGATTTCTCTGTTGCTGTCAAAACTTTGGTTAGATGGCCAACACTGTATCCATGTCCTGCTAATAAGGGTCAACCAAGAGGTGAAAATGGTAGACCTGTTTTTCTATTCCTATTAAAATAATATATCAGGAGCAGCACATGTTTTATGTGGGGACATGGATAACACACAAATGTTGGCTCTTTTGTATCTGGTTTAGCCCAGTCTACAGAAGTTGTCTACTTACAATTTTTTGGGAGAAGCCTGCTTGCCCACACACATATAGTTCAGTCATTTGAAGTCTTAAAACACACACATACACACTCCTATGCTAGCTTTGAGGTTAATTATACTTGTCATAGACTACATACAAATTTGATACTCCAGAAAAACCCCACTTCTGTATATATACTTTGGTTTGGAGGACATTAAGATTCAATCTCATAGTGATTCTGTGGTACATGTCCCCTGTCTCCCATATGTCTCATTTGATTCCTTGCTATCTTTGTACAGTGTCTATATCTCTCAGCATTACATATTTTCTGCTACAGTTTTGAAAGCATTATTGCAAAAACCTTCCTAGCATTTTGTGCTCTTCATAAAGCGATGCTTTGGAAATATAACAATATATTGGACAGACTTCAGTTGGCTTAGATGAAATTATTACAGGGTTGGAATTCTTAGTGTTATAAACATATGGTAGGAATTATCCATAATTGAAAAAACATTTTTAAAGTAGGCAGTTGATGTGCAATTTGACTGATATTATTTTATCCCAAAATTCCTTCAGTTAGCAATCTGATCATTAAAATACTGTATATATATTTGCGGCAACACTGAGATAACGTTAAGTAAGCAACATCTATTCATGCTAGTGTAAAAGAAATGCTAGGTATTCATATGCTTGTCAGAGTTCAGTAATTCCACGAAAGTGTGTGTGTGTGTGTGTGCGTGTGTGTGTGTGTATATATATATATATATTCAATCTCTGGTGTTTTTCATCTTGATGTTGTCCATGTGAAAACTATAAGAACAGAATAACTCGCTAGATTTTTAGTTTTAAAAGACAACACCAACCAGTGGCCCATAGTTCAGGGGTCTGTGTGTAGGACAGTATCTCATCCCACAGTGGATCATTGGTGATCACATTATTTATTTGCCTTTTAGTTCCTGTGTTCAAAAGCTGTTCACCAAGATATACTTATTTTATCTATTTATTGGCACATGAGCTGAGGAATTCATGGCTAAGACAGTAGTGTCAGTAGGAAGCTCTTGCATTTATTAAGTTTAGCAGAATTTAGGGAGATTATCACACAAGGGTCAAGTGGTAGAACAGAAGCATGACTGTGATGAAGAGAAACTATTACTACCACATGATGCCTGTCTCAATCCATTGCCAGCCCGTCATGGTAGGGGTTTGTAGTGCCATAACTCATTCACAGCAGAGAATCAAGAATAACCACCAATAATCATAGTAATAGCAGAAGTTGCATGTTTGCAGAAGATAATTGCACAGCTGCAGCGACAATGATAATCTCGGTAGTACTGTAATATGTCATGGACATCGTCACTAGACTTCCGGTTGTTATTGTTATAGTAGGTTGGTGGCTTACACTGCATACCATTATCTCATGCTATCCCATTACAGGGAGAGGCGGGATACAATTATTATTATTATTATTATTATTATTATTATTATTATTATCATCATCATCATCATCATCATCATCTCATGTCTCGCTGGACAAATGCTGGAAGTGTACGGGTAAGTAAGGAGTTAAAAGGGGAAAAGCTAGAGACCTAAATTCTTCAAATTAAGCTTTTCAATCTTGGGAAAATCATAACATGTTCTCAGCAAAGACTGGAAATATAAGTTAGTCAAACAGGGAAAACGACCTGTGCACATGCTCAAAAAGGTTAATTTTGCTCCTTGTGTGGAAAACCGCCTCTTTACAGCTCCGGTGTAAACCAGTGGTTGTCTCGGATTTGAAAGGTAATTCATAAAAAGTTGTTTCAGTGTTGTAACTGGCTTGCGTTAACGAAGTTGTACAAATGCTCTGTAAGCTGTGTTACTGCTGTTTGATAGCACAGTCCGTGCAATAATGTCCTACCTAGAGGAAGGGCGAGCAACTTGTGACACTCCAGATGTCATTGGACTGCAGTTCCAACCATAAGTAATCACTTGGTATGTTGACTAAGGATCCTTCCTCACACAAGCCCTGTTCTTGCAACAGTCACACTAGTTTTAAAAAATGTAACATGCTGCTTTCAAGGCAGCCATCACTGAACCTCTCTCAGTCACGCAGTCAGGGCTGCTGCCCCAACTGCTTTCTTCCTGACCTCTCCCTTAACCCCATTTCCCTGCCTTTTATGCCCAGCATGCATTTGTGGGAGTTGCTTTGGGTTTTTTCATGCAATTCTGGTGCTCTGCTGCTGCAACTGAAGTCTTAAGAAGTAAAAAGAAATAAAATCAAAATAAATAAATAAAGATAATTAGGGTGATTGAAAATAGTGAGGGGGAAAGGGACACTTACACCACATGACTGACAATTGTGCAGCTGTTAAAGGAACAATATTTAGCACCTGGAAATTTGTACAATTTTCAGGTCATTCATGGGTTTCCCCTGTAATTGAAAAGGGACGTGTCAGGAATAGGGGAGCTACGGGTTGGAGGTTTCGTTGTGTGATCAGTATTGCCAAAGCCATTCCTTTTCTGGTGTAATTGAGGTTTAAAAGCCACATGTAGTATTGTTCTAAGGATAATGGGAGGTGCCATCCAACAATATCTGAATGGTCACAAGTTGAATCACTCCTGGTTTTAGCAAGGTCTCTTTTAAAAAAAGTTGTGTTGTGGGGAACTCAACTTGATCTAAAATAAAACCATATTTTTAATGGTTAATGCATTCAGTTAAATAGGAGAATTCATTACCACAGTATGTGGTGATGACTACCAACTTAATGTCTTTTTTTAAAAAAAGAATTAAGACAAATTAATGGAGGATAGTGTTGATGGTTGCTAGTTTTGATGGCTATATGTCATCTCCTTTTTCAGAGTAATGCCTATGAATCCCATTTGCTGGGAGAACAAGAGGAGCCCTTGTGCTAGGCCACCATAGATCTGTACAGAGAAAGGTGGGAAATAAATAAAATAAATTATAAATAAATAGGAGTAGATATTCCTTAGCTCTGATCTAGAAGGGCTCTTTTTATGTTGGTACAGGTTGAGTATCCTTTCTCCAGAATTCCAAAATCCCAAATCCTCCTAAATCCAAAATTGCCCACATAGGTGGCTGAGATAGTGATGCCTTTGTTTTCAGATGGTTCAGTGTATACAAACTATTTTTAATGCATGAACTCATTAAAAATATTTTGTATAAAATTACCTTAAAGCTACGTGTAAAAGGTGTATATGGGACAAATTATTTTCATTTTTACACATTGGTGCCCTCTCCATTATGTATATGTATATGCATTATATATATGTATATGCATGTATTCCAGAATCCCCCTAAAAACCACACAATAATCCAAAATCCAAAGCACTTCTTGTTTCAAGCATTTTGGATAAGAGACTCAACTTGCATATTCTTTCCTTTATGATGTATTTGTTCTAAATCAGAATTTGCAGTTTCTTTTGTGGAGAAAAGATGAGGAAAATGCCTAGTTAGCTTTGAGACATATAATAGTTTCAATATGATCTTGCCCATGTTTACCAGTTGCAGCCAGAAATGTGCACGTAAAGAGTTACCATCTTGTGCTTGCCTTCCTGCATCAGAAAGAACATTTTGTACTGTCTGCTTTACGGTTATAAATTATACTGTAGTAATGTTATTATTTTCAACCTCCGCTCCTAAATATATATAAAACCTCAGCTCTATAAAATAAGCATGGACACACACATATTTCTAATAAGTTCCATTTTAATTATCTAGCTGCATACAGCTTTGCTTAGGTGAATGATTTAGTTCACAAATTCAGTATGCTACTTAGTATTTCCAACTGGAATGTAAGCATGTAATTTTGCCAAAATTATCTCACCATTCTTCTGTCCTGAAAATTAATTTTCTTTCTGTGTTTGCAAAGCTAAGAGACTTTATTTAATTTAAAATTGATTTTTTTTAAAGACAATGAGTTTATCTGAAGATGAAGTTTCTGAGACTCCATTGTTCCTGCCCAGGACAGTATGTTGTAGGTTGCTATCACATTTCAGTGTTATTAAACATTTGTCAGCCCTCCCTCCTTTGAAATCCTCTCAACAAGCTTGTGCCCCTCTGTTGTCTGCATTTATTAGACCCTGATGAGAAATGTGTAGCTGAATGAATGCTCCTTTTGTATTCTGCATGATTCGAATAGGGTTGGCACTTGGAAAGCCAAAAATGAAGGATCATTTTGCCCGAACAAGTTATTGCTCTTTCTATTAATCTGTGGGTTATTATAATCCACACAATCGGCATATTCTTTTGTGTTACAGCCACATTTAATGTTTATGATGACATAGACAGATGTCTATGATATAGCGAGGATAGAGTTTTATTTTTGTATGCTTGTTCTGATTTATGAATCTATTACTTCTTATGTCTGTTCATAAATTCATTTCTGTAAGAATATTGATAATCTTCTGCTTAGTGGCATTTGAGAGGAAAGTGAACCCTGTTTTAAAACAATGGAAATTCTTGCTAATTTGTAGCTTGTTGATTTGAGATCCCTTGGCTCCATATTTTGTTGAAAAAATGTCAAACCTTATAAAGCTTTGGAGTATATCTCTAAACCTGGGGAAAATACTGCCTACAGATTTCTGTAGGGTGAGGGTGATGCTAGGCAGAACCAGAAGCAAATAGGATGTCTGGTGAAAATCTGCTGTGCCATATTCTTCTGAAACTGGGACCGGTCTCCACAAAATTTGCCAATATTATATTTGCATCTCAAATGCTTTCCTAACTTGTCTAGCTGATAGTTAGTAGTCAGTTTCCTGCTCTGATTCCTTCTCCTCCTCCTGATGTAAAAAAAAAAGTCACAATGATTTACAATTGTTTAACAATATTAAAACAATTTTCTAAACCTGCATAAAAGGATTTTGTTGTTTAAATATCTTTGCCATTGCCTGTGACACTCAGAGCTGCAGCATCAGCTTAACTGTTTATGTCAGGCATTCATTCACCCAGGTTTTGGAGCTTGTGGTTGTCATGTGTTTGAGTAAATAGATACCTTGATGGGTTGAGTCAGGCATGTGAAAGTTGTCCAATGACACCCACCATATGTCTTATCTCATGAGGCATCTTCTCAAGCCTCAGCCATTCCCTGTGGGAGGTTTGAACTGAACCAAGTGACAACTTCCCAGATGCTGGACTGCAGACTGTCTTTCTGCTCCCGCCCCACCAAAGATCCATTCTGAACCATCAGTGCATCAGCCCTACCATTAGGTAAAGCCTGTGGTTTAACTGTTGTGCAACAGAAATTCCTAGGTTGCATTTGGACTTCATGTTATTACAACAGTTTGTGGAGGAGAAGGATGAGATATTAGTTCTTACACTACTCTTTCTGCTTTCTGGAAACTGCAACCATAACAAATACAGGTAGATCTTCCCTTAACCAAAATGCTTGGGGACAGAAGTGTTTTGTATTTTGTATTTTTTCTGATCTTGGAATAACTCTGTATGAGGAAAACAACCCTCATAGTGGGGAGGGGAAGAGGAAGTCCAAGTGAATTTGGCTGCTGTTGCTGCTGTCAATTGGCACTTCACTCAGTTACCGTAACCCTCAGAGGGAAGAGAGGGGAAAGTCCAAGTGGCTGAGTAAAGCGCCTGTTGCTTGGTGTCCAGTGGCAAAAGGTTTCTGGGTTTTGGAGGGCTTTGGATTTCTGGATAAGAGGGGTTCAACTAGTAATAGCACCAGGATATCTGAGTAGCTTTTGTTCAGTGCCACAGAAGATAGCCATAGGAGATGCTAGCACTAAGGAGTAGGGGAACAACAGGGAAGGCAAGCATTTGCTATTTATCAGTAGCTTACTTGTGGAAATGCCATATGCTCCTAGAGAAGATTTTGCTGGGACCAAACTTCTCTCTTTCCTCTTCTGTGTTGTGCTGGGCGATATGGGATGTCTTCTGCTCACAGACATTCGTAAATGTGGGAGTAGTTGAATCCACTGTTGGTTTTACAATTGCTCCTCCCTCAGCTGCTCTGGGTCATATGAGAACCATCCAGGGGCTGAACCCTACAGCTGACATAGGTTTGGCATTGGGAAAGTTCCTGTGCACGCCAGAACAGCTAGAACAGCTAGAGGGAGGAGGAGCTGTAAAAATGAGAACAGACTTGCAGATCCTGTGGTAACAGATCTGTCATCCACTCTTTATTCTGTTCACCAGAAGACAAGGAATCTGACTAGATCACACAGCCCTCAAGGAGATGGGTGGCTTGGAGTAGTCTCTGGCCACTCCAACCGTGAGCATCCTCCTCAATTGACTGCCAGCAAGGAGTGCTTTTTGGACAGGTTTGCATCTGTAGCACAACTTTGGCCCGGTCCAGGGACATGTGTCATCTGAACACCACACCCCTGGATCAGCCTGAAGCCGGCACTTTTGGCCCATCTGTTTTGGGCCCTCCTTCTCTTCTTCCACCGCATAAGTGTGAGATCAGATACTTTCTTGCTATAAACATATAAAGGATATAATTGCACAGTTCATAATCGCATAGTATCTGGGCTACACTGCAGTAAGAGATAGTAGACAGGGATCAAATCATGGTGGCCAGTAGCATCCATGTGGAAAGAGCTGTGAATCCACCCAGAGTCTTTGTTCAGACCTCAAAAGAGCTATCTAAGGTGCTAAATCGATTATCAGGAAGTGGTTCAGAATATTAGATAGTTAAGTCTGGACCTAGAACAGATTGCTCTTCTAACCTAGATAACCTAGAACAGATTCACTGTCCCACTGAAAAGGAAGCAGTCCACCACCACTGGATCCAGTTAGGTGACTTCCTTCCTTCCTTCCTTCCTTCCTTCCTTCCTTCCTTCTTTACTGAGTTAATTCTTCTTCCATGGGACAGAGTCAAGAAGAAAGCCAGATCTGTAACCACTGCTTGCCTTGATGCTCAAGAGAGTACAACACAAATAGGCGTAGTAATCATAGAAACACGGGAAAGTTTCTGATTCGAGAAGAAAGGCAGCTACAGTTACAGATCTTGTGCTGGTAAGCTAAAACAACCTAGATAGTTTTCCATATCACAAGGGCATTTCAGGGATCTTTACTTGTGTCCTGGACAGGAAATTCCTTGATAGCCGGATAAGTAATTGCTGCCTTCGATACTTCAGCCCAGCTGCTACTTTTCCTGCATGATTTACTTTGTGGTTTGGTACTTTTGCACATGTTCCTCAGCCAAGGGACCCCTGGAATGATTCAAAATTAGTGGTGGAGCAACATACTGTAGTTTAAAACCCTCAAAGGAGTACTTTATAGCAGGAAATGTGGAAAGGCACCCAAAATAAAGCCACTTCCAACATTAAAGCCCATAGTAAATTCTGCAATAACTATTGTGACAAAAGTAACCTGAAGGTTGACTTAAACATGATGGTTTTCACATGGAGCTCATCAAAAATATTTTCTGTTGGTGGCATTCCCATGGTGGTTGCAATGATTTAAGAAACCTTTAACACCTTCTGCGTGTCCATAATATGCAGAGACTGCTTGGCAGCTTTATAGGTCTAGGAATCTAAGGCGGGATACAGACGGGCAGGGGAAGACGTCTTGGAGGTGTATTCTGCTGAATACGGAGCCTTCAGACTGCCCGCCGCGGGGGCGTGGCTCAGGTGTATGGGGCTTCCACATGGGGGGCAGTGAAGACGCCTCACCTGGGGCCGTTTCTGACCCGCAGTTTCCATACCTCCGCTTCGGAGGACGCTGCAAAGAGAGAGGCAGCTTCCTCACGGGCGGCCAAAAACGGGCCTTTTTTTTTCTTTTGCCGGCTGGCAGATGCGCAGCTGCGCAGCTGCGGCGCTCAGCACCGGCGGCAGAAAGCATATGTGCACATTTAAAGCACCCAAGCCCCTTTAAACGTTTTCCCCCACCCTGACCAAGAACAAAGGTGGTCTTCTGCCAGCTGGTGATCAGCTGGTGTTGGCATCCTTGTCCGCTTGCACATTGCCAATGTCACCAGCATCATGGATGCCTCCTCTCCTTTGGTCCCCGCGCTCTTGCTGAATCTGCAATGCACAGCCACAGCTGTCGCCGCTGCCACCGCTGTCCCCCTGCCATCCGCCATCACCTCCCTTGTACATATGTAAATATTTAAAGTTTTAGCGTTTTTTTTATTGTTAGGTGAAAATGGCGCAGGAATGTGTGTAGGGGTGCACTTTAAATTCCAAACTTTCCACGATTCTAGCAGCGCATGCGTACATGCAGCTCTAGGGTTAGGGTTAGGGTAGGGTTATGAGTCTTAAAATGCGCTGCAGCTGTGCTGCAGCTTCCACACCTGCATGGCAGCTGACGCTGCAATTAAAGCCTAACTGCAAACTGCGCATGTTCCAGGACCCTGACTCATTATGCGACGCAGCAGACACGGAGCTTTTAAATGGGCAACTTAAATTAGCGGCGTAGCAATTCTGGCGTACCGGTGCAGCAGCTTACAGACGGAGATGCGCAGCTGTGCACTATAGAGAAAAGAAGCGGGGAAAAGCAGCACCTTTTTAATGCCGCTTCTTCCCGCTTGGGGCGTGCGGGCGGCGTGTTCATGGCGGCATTCAGGTAAGGGCCGTCTGAAGGCTATACCTTCATGACGTCATGAACACACCCCTTTTTGCCCATCTGTATCCCGCCTAAGATGCAGTTGATACAGATATTTAGGACATGCAACAGCAGCTGGTAACCCTGGTGCGAGAGTAAGTAGGTGGACTCCACTCCGGGATTTAGTTTGAACTTTAAAGGAACTGTCCAAGGTGCTGAATCAATCTTTGGTATAGGATTCCCCACCTTGGATAGATCTTTTAATGTTTCAACAAAAAAACAGACTAGTTTTAAATTGTCCCTGAGAATGATAATTATTTGTGTCTCTGAATGTTTGCTACAACAAAATAAGCAGTATTGTGGGCCCTTTGGTACCACTGGGATTTGGTTCCAGGTCCCCTGTGGATCCCAAAATCTGTGGAAGCACTCCTATTAAAGACAGTGGTGTAGTAAAATAATATCCTTTGCATAAAATGTCAAAATCAAGTTTTGCTTTTTTTGGAATTCATATTTTTTTAATATTTTCAAGCCGTGGATGGTTGAATTCATGGATAAAACATTTCTGGATATGGAGGGCTGTCTTTATTCTGTCTCATCCATTGTTCCTTTTTGCTCCCTTTTCTTTTGTAATTTTGAAAAAAAAGATTGTTAACCAGAGAACAGGATTTCTCTAAAAAACAAACCAAAACAAAAAAAACCTGATATATTATGCTTTATTATTTATTTATTATTTATATAGCACTGTAGATTTATAAATAATAAATAAAGAATAAAGCATAATATATCAGTTTTTTGTTTTGGTTTGTTTTTATATAAACCACTCTGAGAAATTTTCTGTAGAGCAGAGTATAAATGCGCTCTATCTGTCTATAAAAAAGAAACAAAGAAATTTGAGTAAAAAGAAGGACATGGACTCCTTTGCCCTAGTGTATTCTTTGACCTTGAAAATAATCCATGACTGAACGGGGCCCTGGCTGACATCTTCTGTCCAGCCCTTAAAAACAGAGATCTATGGCTTAAAAAGGACCTGGGGGCATGAAGACTTGAACCTGTCTTATTGGCATTGTGGGAGCAGGAGGCACAGCTGTATGTCTCTCAAGCATGTTGACAATTTAAAGGGCAGTTAGCCCAGCCCTAATAGTTAAATTGAAAAAGAAAATTTCAAAGGGTAAGGAGGGAGCCAGGAAATAATTTATTGGTGTACACAGAGTGCTCATTAATTTTAAAAGTTTCTCTTCTTCTTTAAAATCAACAGGAGTAATTCAGGATTTTCAGACTGGAAGAACTCCTTTCAGACTTCCTTTTGAAAGAGAAAGTAAAATGGAACTCATAAGTAGTTGTTTTAGTTTTTGAGGGTATCATATGACAGTTTTTATATAAAAAAAAGCTCTAATAAAAATGGAAATGTTTTCATCACTCAAAACTCACTTTTGAAGAGTCGTAGGAGCTCAGGGTCTGGGGACAAAATGCCTCACAGCTTTTTAGGATGATAGGAGGCCCCTTGACCTAAAGATCAAAGGGTTGATTTTTTTTTTTGACAGCCCTTTCCCATAAAATACAACTACCTCCACACTGATGATAATAACAAGTTACAGTACCAGACAAAAGTGCATGTACTAGCTTAGACCTGGAGTGGGATACATGATTCCAAGGGGCAGGGACATCTCGTTTTTGGAAGACCAAAAGATCTCTACTACTTTTCCTGTCATAAAATTCAGTGCAGCGTTTTAAATTTTCATTCTGCCCATAGGTTAACTATGCTTAGAGACATGAGTATCATACCCCCCCCCCCCCAATTCTAAGGTAACACACTTCTACATTTGAATTTTTTACACTGCATAATATGATAAAGTTGTTTACACATGATTGTGTATTTCTAAATCCTTGCTTGAGGGAAATGTGCAACCTCTACAACAGAGCATAGCGTATAGCAAAAGCCAGCACTTGAATCATGCAATGTTCCTCCTCCATAATTTAGTGGGGCCACAACTATTTAATTATGGGAAAAGGAGTAAAGTTATCTCTGATTAATGTATGGTAATAATGGAGTTATATCTTTGGTTTGGGTGAAATGAATTAAAATAACTAGTTAGTTGTTACTAATTCTTCTAAGCTTTGCAGTTACATAGTTTAAAATACCTTCAGGCTATCTGTATAAGGTATATACAAATCATAAATGAATCACATATTTAGACTTGGATCCCATCTCCAAGATATCTTATTATGTATATACAAATATTTCAAAATCTGAAAAAAATCCAAAAGACTTTTGGTCTCATACACTTTGGATAAGGGAGACTCAACTTGCATTAACATCCAAGTGCACAAATATTAAATATTAATTATAACAGCAAGTGTCCAAAGTGAGTATTTGTTGGAATCCTTATGTGTTTTTGTTTGTTTGTTTGTTTAACTTTGTTTCATCATCACCACTGTGGATGTCAATTTGTGGAATTTCTGTTTTTAGTTTTTTCCCCCCTATGGGACAGCTTTAAATTTTGATGCTTAATCTCTTTTTATGGGGTCATTACTGTTTTTATGTTTGGAGGTAGGGTTGGGGGTATGTGGTTTTTAAATTGTAATTTTTAACTGTTTGATGTTTTAATAATACCGTTGGAATCCACTTTGATTCCTAGTGAAAAAGCAGAATACAAATTATTATTATTATTATTATTATTATTATTATTATTATTATTAATGTAGCCATTTTAGAATGGAAATATTCAAATACAGTGTTGCAAATAAACAGTGAGTGCCTTTGATCCATTATACAATCATCCCTTGACATTCACAGCTTTGGGATTCGTGGATTTGATTATTCGTGAATCCCTATTTGTGTACGTGTGCACTCCTCCTCCTCCTCCATCCCTCTCAGGCTTTCCCTCTGTGAGTGAGGGAATAGCCAAGGATGGAGGGAACAGCCAGGAGGATGCATGCACACTTCTCTTGTCCTTCCTCCACTGCCTCAAGAGCGGAAGGAGGGAAGGGGGAGCTGCAAACGCGCCCTCCTTCCTCCCTTTCCAAGGCTTCAGAGAGGTCCCTAGAGGTCTCCCCTTCCAGCGTCTCAGAGAGCTTGGTAGAATTGTTTGAAGCTTCAGAAAGGAAATGGGCATGTGCTCACTGGTCTCCCCCCCCCCCCCCCTTTATTTGTGAATTTTCTTGCACCCCTAACCCCCATGAAATTCAAGGGTCGACTGTATATTTAAAAATAATTTTAGGTAGTTGTGGAAGGGGAAAACTAGATATCTGCACTGGTCATTTGTGATTTCAGCTCATTTGTTCATTGTGGTTTCATCCCATTAAAAAAACGATTGTTCTTTTATAAAGATTTTGAAGGATTTATTAATTTGTGTCATTATTTTTGGCTCTTTGTCCTGAGAATAATTGCTGTAGGGTGGTTTATAAATCAAATGTATAAACAAAAGCTGGATGTATTTGGCCAGTCTGTTAAAAAGGAAGGGAATATAATAAATTAAAAGGGGGATATTTCCATACGTAATTTTCTGTAATGCTTTTTTCCTCATGAACCATCTACCCTTAACTCTCTGCTGTGTCTCATTAAAGAATCACTGAGCTCAGCACTTCAGAAGGAGCATGGTGAAATACCATGCATAGTCAGGGAGACTTGTCCAAAACTCACTGATGATTATCATTCAGTGATCGTATAACTCCGTTCATAAATCCTTAATGCCAAATATGTTGAATCTGTTTTATTCCCTTTCCTCTCCTATAATATAGGTGTGTGTTCTTTCCAGGGAATATTATATGGCCATATAAATCTTGCCTTGGACCTAACTATTCATACTGAGGGCCAGGAAGAAATCTGTGTCTGAGGGATAGTCTATGAGTTTGTTATTATTGCAGTGCACTTTCAATTTTACTGTCAAAAACTCAGACTATGGTAGGATTTCCAATACTATGAACACAGAGAGCCTATTTTAAAGAATGGGCTGGAATTCTGCCCCTCACTGGAATCTAGACTTGGAAACAGCTTGTGGAGGCTGGTAGAAACCTTCTGGAGAAGACCCAGGCAAGCGTTTCTGATGTGTTGGGGATGTAGGATTAAACTAAATCAGCCCAAGGAGAGTATCTGGATAGTGCTAGGTCATTAATAAGATACAGTAAAACAGCAAGGAACCCAGATCCACTTGTCTGATTACATAATGCCAGTATTGGTGGTCAACCTTTGAACTAAAATGTTCCTATCTTCTGTTTGTCCCCATCCATCCATTTATCTACTCACCCATCCAGCATCTATTCATCAATGTATGCTATTTTTCTGATAAATACTAGAGAAAGGAAGGTCCCAAAATACCTTCTTCTGTGTGCATCTGGCAGTAGGCATATAGTCAGGTACTTCTTGGCTGCCTCCCCCTACTTGCCACTACATGGCTGTGTTGAGCGAGCAGCAAAAGACAAGTAGGATTTGAGGGAGTGGAGAGTCATTGCATGTGGGAGATAGATAAATCCTTTCTTGCCAATAACAACAAAAATGGCATACATCAGCATTACACTGGTGCACCTTATGCTGCTAACATGATTGTTGTTAACTGCTTTCCAGTCGACTTTGTCTTACGGCATCCCTAGGAATAAGTGACCGCCAAGTCAACCTGTCATCAAGAACCTTGTAGACTCAGGACCATGGCTTCCTTGACTAATTCTATCTGTCTAGAATACAGTCCTCCTCATTTCCTACTGCCTTCCCTTGCTGAGCATTTTTTTCTCTTTGAATCAGTCATGTCTTCTGCTAATACGTCCAAAGTACAACAGCTTCATCTTAGTTATATTGGCTTCTATGGAATGTTCAGGGTTGAATTACTCTAAGACCCATTTATTTGCTTTAAATACAAAGCTTTTTATAAGGAATTCATTTCATCCAGAGATGCAACTTTTATCTTGGCTGATCAAAAAAGCTTTTTAATTTCCTTGAAAACTATAATGATGTCAATAGACTTCAGGGATTATTGGGCCAGGAGCCAAAATATCTTCACATCTTCTTTTCAACTGTGTCTAATTAAATTTAAAGTAGGTTTTGTTTGGGCCTGAGTGTATAGGGCAGATTGTACGAGATTGTATGGATGGCCCAGTCTGCAGTGTCTCTCGTGTTCCTTGATTCTTGTTTGCATATTGTGTTTGGTCGTCCCTATGTAGACTTGTCTGCAGCTGCATGGTATGCGGTAAACAAATGCTTCGCTCAGCCAGGGACCAGAGAGACCCTCTCACAGCTGCAGGAGTTTACCGCATACCATGCAACAGCAGACAAGTCTACATAGGGACCACCAAACGCAGTGTGCAAACATAAATCAAGGAACACGAGAGACACTGCAGACTGGGCCAGCCAGAAAAATCAGCAGTAGCAGAACATACCACAAACCATCCTGGGCATAAAATACTGTTTGAAAACACTGAAATTCTGGACCATGCCAACCACTGCCATGTCAGGATGCACAGGGAAGCCATTGAGATCCACAAACATCTGGATAATTTCAACTGGAAAGAGGAAACCCTTAAAATGAACAAGGTTTGGCTACCAGTCCTGAGGAATAGCAAAATAAGGACTCAACAAATGCAAATAGGAAACCACTCAGAGTCAGGGGCTTTCCCAGCAGATAATGATCACCAATTAGCAGACACTAATCCTCTTTTGCATTAGCCTCCCAGCCTGAAGCCTGCCATCAGGAACAGAACAATACACATGCAAATCACGCCTGCATTCCCAGGCTCACACAGTATACAGTATATACACCCACTTTTTCCAGGCAAGCATTCTCTGAAGATGCTGGCGAAACATCAGGAAGAAAATCTTCTAGAACATGGCCACATAGCCCGAAAACCCCCCAAAAAACCATGGATGCCAGCCATGAAAGCCTTCAACTTCACAAATAATTAAGAGTTTGGAATAACTGTGCACTGGAGAGAGAATAGAGGATTCTGATATTTCTTCACCACGACAGAAAGAAATTAGGAGATTTGTCATAAACCATCATTGTGCCAATACCAGTGGTGTCACTAGGATTGGCGTCAGCCTGTGTGATAACTCAGGCTGTTCCCCCACCAATTTACCTCCTCCAATACCACACCATATAGAACCCTTAGAAATGTTATTTGTATTAATGTTACTCATAAATCGTAATTCCCACATATCACTGAATGTCATGGTACTAGTTGTGACATGAACAACTACCAAAATTAAAATTATACCTTTAAATTACTATATCATATGCACAGCCTAAATGTGTTTGCATGTACATAGTTTCATGTAGTTAAAGTTAAAATTTGGTAAGATGTGGTTTTTAAAAGAAATTTAAAAAGAATAAGGATTTTATTTTTATATCAATTTAAAATTCAAAATTTAATTAATTTATTTTTTGTAACTTCACCCTCATTTTAATTCTTCAGAGATCTTTAAGCCCACATTACTCTTTTCTTCAAACACTTTAACCAACAACACTTTTAGGTGGGGGGGGGGGACAGATTCTGGCAAGTTAATGAATGTTTATGAATGTACAGGTTATGCATATGCAGTGAAACTGCCTCATCTCAAATCCATTCATAATGTGTTCTTCTGTAAATATTTTTTATTCCCATCACCATTTACTGTATTCCTTCCACCATTTCCATGCTGCTGCTGCTGCTAACATGGATCAGTCAAATGTCCTGAATGATACTGCTTCAACTACCATCTCCCAGTACAAAATGTGATACATGTTAAAGCAAATGGCTGTCTCAAAGTTTAATTTAAATAAAACCTGTGGCCTCTCCTTTCTCCTCCCACTGAACCTCACCCCACTCATCCCATCTCTTCAGCATTTTACTGGGACACAGGCAGACACCACAGCCCATTTCTGCAAAAAGGCAGATGTTTGGGGAGCAGTGGTGTCAGCCCCACCTTAAAGGGTCACCTGCTGTGGTCTGCACCTCCAGTACCCCCCTAGTACCCCCTCCAGTACCCATATTAAATCAGACTGGAAAAACCTACCATGAGCTAGGTCAGCAGATATAACAGCCCCATTATATTGTTAAGAATGAATCGCTCTGTTTGGTGGGCAGGAGTGAAGAGATGGTACAATCAGTCTTGCTCTTCCTTCTTAATGAGATAGAAATTTCCAACAATCTCTATAAACTAATGCATGCTAGAAACTCACAGCTTCTGCACACTACACAGTTATAATTCCATGTTGACTGCCATGGCCCCATCTTATGGAATCTTGGGATTTGCAGTTTAGGAAGGGACATTTTGAATTTTCAGGCAGAATTCTCTCATACAAACTAGTAACCCTGGAATTCCACAAGATGTAACCATGACTGTCAAAAGAGAAATCATAACTAAATTGGTGTAGTGTCAAAGGCCCCTGGCTTCTGCAAACAAATTTGATTAACGTAAAAAGCATGCACCATTTCATTAAAAGCACTGCACATACCTGCTTTCCTATATTACTGTATATGTAAACACAGGAGGGAGTTGCAGTGGACTGCAGGATGATACCCTTAATGTGTAATGTGTGAAGGAAGATTTCTGTTCTATTTATGGCTTTTAAAGAAGGAAGTTGATATTTGACAAGCAAAACAAGTAGATATAAAATCCCATCTTCTTAGAAAAGCTGCTGGGTGTGCTGCATGCAATTTGCTATGAGCTCGCTTTCAGACGGAGGTGTCTGGAAGTTTCTATCTCCTATAAACTGTCAGAATATTTCAGGGAAATCTTCCCTGCCCAGATGTCAGTTCCTAAATTTTCTGTGTACATTGTTTTGGAACATTTTTCCAGGCTGATATTTGTTGTATGTATATGCACATGTCTCTGAGCTCATTTTGATAAATGAAGCCATGCCACAAAACTGCTACTTAATGTTAGCTCTTTGTTACAGTAGTGTACAGCAACATTTATTCTACTTTCATCTGTGGAATTCCCTTTTTGTGGCTGTCACAGTGATTTATATGCAAGAACAGAATAAAAACTTGGCAGATGCAGTGAATCTACACTGCATGCTTAAAAAAACTCATAGCCTTATGATCTCATTAGTTAGCTCTATGACAAACCATGTTGTCCCAGATTTCTAGTCTCATTATATCCCTTTTTTAAAAAAAAGTAAAAATCAGATCCATTTACAAAACCAGTGCTGTGATGCAGAAGACTTATCAGCATGTTTCTTTTTGTCACTTGCAGCCCACACAACAAGGGTGCTATATCACAATATTTCACCTTCATGCTTCTTTTGATTTTGGCCATTAGTGCCTGGATGGAATTTCATTGTAAAGAATACCTTGGAACTTATTATGACTTCATTACATTTTTGGGCTTGTGATTTAGCATCCTTGTTTCATCTGAGAAACTAAAATGCATATTTGATACATGGGACTTGTGTCGTTCTTCTGGGGGACAATTTGAGGAACATCTGTATCACAATCATGTGTGACTTTTTGGAGAAAGTGAAGACTTACACCCTTGTCTGCTTGCATATTTTAAGATGTGAGAACAGAAATATAATATATGAACCAGACCTCCACATCTACAAAAACATCTTAAAGCCCTGGGGCTAATCCTAAATCTTCTTTATGTTTGCCTGTAAATCTGCAAAGATTTTGTATCAATTACCTGACAGGACTGAAGCCTTTATATCAACATGTAACTAAGGTTGGAATTATATTGTACAGAAACAAATGACTGCTGCCAAAATGTGTAAAACATGTGCAACATGGTGTCATCTTGTTTTTCTGTCCCTACAAACATCACATTGAAGAAGAGGGGGAGAATGATGGTGATACTATATCATACATTTTGTAGCATCACATGTTGTTGGACAAGGAGGGCTCAATTGTGTATGTGTGTTCTCCTTTTTGATATAGGTAAATATTCTAAATAATGTGTTGATCTGGCCTGATAATTTTTGTTAAGCTTGTGTCCACTAATGTCAGGCAGTTCATGGTCTTTCAGGACTAGATCAGTAATAAATAATTCTAAAACTGGTCTTTTAAAGAAGTATGATTTCATGACCATGCTGGAGGCATTATTTTCCTCACAACTGTGAAACTTGCTGATCAGATAATATACATGGTCACAGTTTAGAAATTAAAAATGTTTCCCACATTTGTGGTTCAGGGCACTAACCAAGAACTACTTATTGGTTAATATTTTTGCTTTTACTGCCAAGTACTTTACTGATATTTTACTGTCTTGATGTGGGGTTAATAAAATATGATTTGTCTGTTACAGCTTCTAAGAACTTTACAGTCATGCTGTATCTATGACTCTATCACTAGGATGTCTTGTCAGCGTTCATGTTTGCATACTGTTATCTATACAAAATGGTTTTGCCCAAATCTTTTTCTTTGTCTTAAGATAATTACATCAGTGTTTTGATGGATTTGTAGCTACTTTAACAATGCCCATCACTGTATTCTAAAGTGCTGGCATTCACCATACTTTGATTTGAGGTGACTGGAGAATTGGAAGGAAAGCATTTTACTCAAAAAAGCATTGCCACTTTGTAAAGATTATAAATTTTTAGTGAAGAACTGTGGCTGAAATCCTGTATAGGAGCTCTGTCAATTTAGCATATCCTTGTTTTCTTTCCTGCCCATAATGCTAGAGAGATTTGGAAAGAGAAGTCAATGTTAGTGTGGCCTGTTATAATATCTAAGTGATGGTGATTGTCCATGTGATGTGCTAGTTTAGAGTACCAATGCAGGATGTTCCACCAATGAGTGACAGCTTGGCAGCTTTTCTTATTGTAGTCATAACAGTCCAGTGAGAACAGAATTACTTCGCGATGTTCCAAGGTCAGGGGAGGTAGGTACAGGCTGCTCCCCATCCCATCTCTCAGCAGCAAAGAAATAGTTGTAAAATAGGACTTCACCTACACCTTATCCCTTTCCTGAATAGGCTCAAAGGGACAGATCCAGTTCATTGCCCTATGTTATTATTTTGGACACATAAGCATTTTGTCCTTCAAATGAAAGGTGCTTTTATTTGGTGAAGTATACCATGGCCTGCTTATAGTTATTAGTCCCAGTTAGAACGTACCCATTTAATCAAAGGTAGGGGTGTGTGTGTATGTGTATGTGTATATATTATTTGTCTTCAAGTCATTTCTGACTTATGGCAACCCTATCACAGGGTTTTCTTGGCAAGTTTCTTTAGAGAGGATTGACATTGCTATCCTCTGAGGCCAAAAGAGTGTGACTTGCCCAAGATCATATAAATGTTAATTTACAAAGTTGTTTTTTCTGTTCAAGGGATCTAATATCACTGAGTCTAAGAATTAGATTCAGATCAATAAGTGCAGTGTTCTGTTTGTTGTCTGCTTTCAAGTTATTCTCGACGTATGACAACTCTAAGGCAAACCTGTCACGGGGTTTTCCCGACAAGACTTGTTCAGAAGCCGTTTGTCTTTGTCTTCTTCTGAGCCCAAGAGAGTGTGATTTGCCCAAGGTCATCCAGAGGGTTTCCATGGCTGAGGGGGGATTCAAATCCCAGTGTCCGGAGTCATAGTCAGTGCTCAGAACATTATACCATGCTAGCATGCAGTGTTCTGTACTATTCTAAAATATTGGGAAACAATCCAGTAGAACAAGGAGGTAAACACACAGAGTAAATATTGCTGTTGACTGCTGTATTTTTTGTTCTAGTTCTTGGGATTTTTGTTAAACAAACAGGGAACATCTAGATCATTCCATGGCAATTTCTAGCACCAGCAGCAATGCTTTATTCCTACCCAGGGGGTTAAAAAAATCAGGACACATTGCAACAAAAGTAATCCCAAGGGACTGTATGGTTCTATACTTATGGAATTGTATGGTTCTTGGCCCATCCTTTCTTTTCTCCCTGAGTGGTAGGAGATATTTCTTGAGGTTTCATTACAATTTTCAGAACACTGTATCTTTAAAAAAAGAAGCCTGGAGCTCAGTGCAAAAGTATTGAAAAGATCTGCATACTGATTGGCCAAGTTGCCTACAGTTTCACTACAGCTGAACTAATGGCTATAGCTTTTACAGGAACTAAAATCAGTTTGAATGTGGAGGAAAAGAGAAGAGACACAAAATGGTAATAAGTGTGGCTCTCTGTTGTAAGAGCTCTCTTTTCTTTGTGGTAGTCCGAAAGAGACCCAAGTTGACTGTAGAACAAACTGTTGGAACAAACTGCTTTAGAGAAGCAAAACTTGTGTTACAGATTGATCTGTTTGTACACATTATAGGTACTATTCCACAGAAGAGGCAAATTTGTCATTTTTGGTAAATGACTTTTTAAAATTAATAATGTTAATATCCCTCTCTATCACCTAATGATGATTGATGCAGAGGAGGAATGCCCAAGAACTTACCTTTCATCATGTTTTGATTAGTTTTTATCTGATATAGCAGGAGCAAGGATAATACGGCCTGTAGACCACATACATCCTCCAAAAGCTAAGCTCCCTGATCTCCATGACCCACCAAAGCCTTTCCCAATTAGTTTTTCCAAGCTCCCCCCTCAGCAAGAAGTCTCCACAAATGTGAGCATTTAACTTGCACACTGTGCTCCATAAGGGCCCCAGAATCTGTTTTTAAAAGCCAAAGATCGACCAAAAACACAGGATATAGCAAACCAGCAGTAAACTTCCAGGCACTTACATGTGGCATTTTCAGCAGGGTCCCCCTACTGCAGTTAATTTAATTAATAGATTTACTTAAAGCATTTGTGTATTGCCCCCCAACTGACAAGTGCCACCCACAGGATGATATATAGCAGATAAAAAAATTAAAGCATGGAATAAATGAAAACATGTAAAGACAGATGAACACAACTCGTTAAATCTCTGAGACCAGCTGAAAGAAAGAAATTGGTGGCATGAGCTTTTGTAGACATCAGTCTACTTCCTCAGATGTATCTGAGGAAATGCATCCAAATGCATCTAAGGAAGTAGGCTGAATTCTACGAAAGCTCATGCTGCCAATTTCTTTCAGTTAGTCTCCAAGGTGCTACAAGATCTCTCCACATATTGATTCTACAGACTAATATGGCTATATCTTTAAATTCTACAACTCTTTAAAATAGTTTGAAAACCACAGAGAGTTAAAGCATCCAAAGCAACCACTGCTGGTTTGAGAGAATGAAGGCCAAGTGAAATAGTGCAGTCTTCGGTACCAAGCAGAAATTCAAAGGGAGTAGACCCAGCCTGAGTAGAGAGAGAGCCACAGCTGAGAGGCTGCTACAGAAAAAGCCTTGTCTCATGCATCCACTAACATAGCTTTTTGATTAGTAGGACACATAACAAGGCCTCCATTGAGGATGTTAAAAGTTCAGGCAAGCTCATATGGGTGGAAGCAGTCTTTAATATATTCTGGCCTTAAGTCATTTAGGACTTGTTTGGTAAAAAGCAGCACCTTGAACTTAACTCAGAAGCCAGTGCTTAGGGACTTTCACAGCCTCCTTGCAATCTATTGTAAACAAAAGCCCAGATGATCCCCCTCCCCAACAGCTTCATATAAATGTTGAAAAACAAAGGGGGCAGTATTGATACCTTTGGAACCCCACAGATTATCAGCTAGGAGGTTGAATGACAATCCCCCTGCACCACCTACTGGGAACATTCAGCCAAAAAAAGAACACAAACTGCTGTGGAAGTGTCTTCAAATCCCATGTGTAAAAAAGCCCAATATGTATCATGATCGATGGTACTGAATGCTGCTGAGAGATTCAACAGGACCAACAGGGTTGCACACCCCCAGTCCTGCTGGCCACTTTTGGGAGGAAGTAAAGGCAAGAAAATAGGGGACAGACAAAGATGGTGGGAAATGTTTGGGAAGCCAGATAGGTGTGGTTGTTTTTTTTAAAGTGCTCTTAACTCTGTTTGCAATTTCCATTTTTTTCTCTGCCTGACGTGTTATCAAGCAGGTTTTCCTCTCCCCACCCCTAGTGGAAACGAGGCTCTTGCAGAAAACGATGCTGTTAGTAAAACTTGAGCTTCATTATGTCCTGTTGCATGTTGAATCCTTTGTGCCTGTTTTAGCTGTTTAGCTTATAAACTTTGTTGCAAGCAAAATATCTGTTTTAGTCTTTATCAGAGGGGGGTACTTAGATGTCCAGTGGGTCTTTGATAAATGATTACTTGTATATTCACGTGCAAGTCTGCAGTGAATACTTCACACAAAGCCAAGAATATCAATTTCCCAGCAAAAATAGTTGATGTAGAAATTGGCAGAAGATCAGATTAAATCTGATGGTGTAACTGAAGTCAAGCCTAATGATTAAAACATCTCCTTGTTGCAAGGTCATCTTGATCTTGACCCAAGTCTTGCAATCTGAACCTATTTCTTTGAGAACTATTTTCTCTGAATAGAGGGTTGTAAGGGATGAAAAGGCAACTTCAACCAATTCCTACCAAAGACATTATAATTCATTTCTACTCAGTCATTGCAGTCAAGGACATTGCAGGCATTAAGTAGACAGCAGATACATGGATATTCACCTGATCACCCAAACTGGTAGGTTAAACTACATGCTACCTTGAGATTTCTGGCAAATTAGGATCTGTGAGATTTCCTTCTAGATCCAAAAAAGCAGTACTGTATATCAAATTCCAAAGCATGAAGGCAGAATGACATTACTCTCTCCCATGGAACATGATTATCCTTGCTATGGCAGTCCTATTCCTCCAGAGAATGTAGTACAATTTTTTTCCTTTAGATTCAGCTGGAGTACCAGAATTGCACTGATAATATGGAAATTGGAAAACATTCAAAAACAGGTTTTTGGAGACCCTTAATATCTATTTTTGTTGTTACTTGCAGTCAGATAAGTTTGGATTTATGCCAACCCATTGAGTGAAAGACCTCTATCAGATCCTGTTATCAACAGCCCTGCTCCGGACTTGCAAATACAAGGCCTGGCTTCCTTGGCTGACTCAGTCCACCTGTAATGTGGCCAATGGCCATCCTCTTTTCTTTTTTCTTTTTTACTCCTGTCAACTTTACTGAGCAGTAGCTACAGTTAAGATTCATGTGTAAAAATTGTATTGAGGCTTTGTTTTAGTATCTCTCTTGCCTGCCCCCCCCCATCCAGTCATGAATGGCATTTTCTCTCGCCCATTTTTCTTACAAAACCTCAAGTAATAACATACTCTTTGTTAAGCAACCATCATTTTTAAAAATTGGCCCTTTTATCTGTCTTCACCACAGTTATTTTTTTTCTCTTTCATGCAAATCACTGAATGGTAAAAGGCAAAACAAAAGACAACTGCAAAAGGAAGGGCAAACTGGGAAAGCTCAGTCCTCCAGGATGCTAAACCACAAGAATGTTCCCCAAAACTCAGTTGACTTGATGAAGAGGCCATGTGGGGAACATTCCCAGCCAGAGGCAAGCGGCTGATAGCAAGGATTCTTAATCATCAGATCATCATGTTAGTCAGAATGCCACTATTTAACTCAAGGGTTTTGGGTTTTTGTGTGTGTGTGTGCGCTGCTGTGGATACTATCTAAGTATCCCTGGAACAGTAATTTCCTTTTTGACCTCTATGGATATTACTTATAGAAAATGAAGCTATAAAACAATTCCTAAAATGTCAAGGAAAATAGCTTTTAATGGGACATGTGAGCCAAGGAAAGCATACTTGAGTTTTGAAGTGTTCCCACCAAACCTCTGTAATCTTAAATCTACTAATAAGTCGTGCATCACTGGTTGCATAGTTCACTATGACATTTAATAAAGTATAACTTGAATACTGGCTTTACCAAAATCACAATATTCATCAATGCAGGGGATGGGGAGAAGAGTGCCAGAAATAAAGTGCAGGAAATAGTATGATTCACTTTACAAGTGCTTTTCTTCAAGAATAAAAAGTTGAAAGCCTGATATTCTTCTACTCAAGTGACAATTATTGTGTTGACTTGCAGGATTTGCATGAAGGACAGTGTATAATTTGGTATTTGTGTATATTTCATTAAGTAACACAATTTCCTTGAGAAATAGCTGAGTATTTGGGGGGAAATTGTAAAGGAATCCAGTAGCACCTTTGAGACTAACAACAACAAAAAAGAGGAAAGTCTAGTATTGGCTTTCATGGACTCCAGTCCATTTCATTAGCTGCATCAGAAGTGGTCTGGAGTCCCTGAAAACCTACACTAGCAATCTATTTTTTGTTTTTTTCCTGTTAGTCTCAGTGGTGCAACAGAATTCCTTTGCATCATTTTATATTGAAACAGACTAACACAGCTATGTCTTTGAATAGTACTACTGGAGGAAAATTTGGCTAGTCAGGACTACGGTACATAAGAATGGTTAATGGGGAAATTAATGGATAGAGGCGATTGTATCAGCAATGCTACAAAGTTTTGTTTGTTAATTGAATCAGTTAATAAATTAAAAACCTTCTATTGACTTAAAAAGACATCCCTGATTTAATCAGCAGATTTCTTTTTTAAACATCACTACAGTTATTTGTAAGGCATGAGATATTCTGGCAGAGGCATGCCTTTTTTGCCTTGCACAGGAAGGAAATGATGACTGTTTTAAAGTGATGCTTGTTATGGCAAATGAACAAAGTCTCACACAGCAAACATTAACTATGCTTGGATGTCTTTATTGCTGCTCAGTGCTTGTTCAGCCACTGCCGTTAAAATCATCACTGGCTTGTATTTTTCATGTTTCCTTTCCCTGTCATCCCAGCATGTATATAAATATCTAGCAATTGGAACAACAACAACAACAAATTTTATTTTTTACCCTCCTCTCCCCAAGGCTCAAGGCAGGGTACAAAACAGATTAAAACACAAAAAAACATATAAACACATTTATTTATTTAAAGTACTTCTGTATCGCTTCCCAATCCACAAGGACTCCCAAGGAGATGAACAAATAAAAACCAATTAAAACAATACAAAGGTGAATACATTTAAAAAAACATGTTAAAATATGTTTTTTAAAAATCCTGAAAGCAGTCTAAAAACAATCCCAGAATCCAGTTTAAACAGCAGTTTCAAACACTGGATCTCATGTGGAACAGCACTGTTTTGGCTGCTTGCTGGAAGCACAGAAGAGATGCAACCAGCCTATCTTCCTTGGAAGTTCCACAGCTGAGACACTCCTAGAAAGAAAGCCATGATGTGTACACATCAACCTAACTTCATGGTGTGACAGGACATACAACAAGGCCTCTCCAGAAGATCTCAGACCTCTGACAGGCTCATATCAGAGGAGGCGATCTTTTAGATATCTTGGTCTCAAGTCATTCAGGGCTTTGTAGGTCAACACCAGCACCTTGAGTTGACTTCAGAAGCAAATGGAAGCTAGTGTAGTTCTTGCAAGACCAGTGTTATCTGGTATCTATATGCACTATCTGGCTGCTGCGTTTTGCATTAGCTACAGCTTCCAGACATTTTTCAAAGGCAGTCCCACATAGAGCCCATTACAGTAGTCTAATTAGAGGTAACTGAGCCATAAACCATTGTGGCCAGGTCTGCCTACCCCCAAAAAAGGTGCAGCTGGTGCGCCAACCAAATCTTTGCAAAGGCATACCTGGTCGCTGCAGCAACCCAGCTTTCCAGGAGCAGCTATGGGTCCAAAAGCCACCCCAGTTATGAACCTGATCTTTCAAAGAAAGAGCAGTCCTGTTTAGAATATGCTGCAATACAGGTTGATTTTCTTGCTGCCCAGCAGCACTTTTGTCTTGGCTCATTCTATTCACCTGCATCCAGTCGATAGTTTAGCACTGCCACAGCCTCCTTAGCATCAGTTGTAAAGGAGAGAGAGAGAGCTGGGCATTATCAGCACACTAATGACACCCAATCCCAAAGTTCTGGATGACCTCTCTTGGCAGCTTCATGTAGATGTTAAAAAGCATAGGGCACAGTATTGAGGCCTGTGGAACCTCGCAGGCTAGTTAGCTGAACTATGTTCTATGTTGAAAACTAGTGTTTTCAAGTATGTTGAAAACCAGCAGTTTCAAAGAAATGCTTAATGCTCACAATTCTGTTGCAGGTAAATTGTGATTATGCCATCCCTGAGCCAAAGCTGAAGGTTGCAATTTTCTAAGTGCAAAAACCTGTCTCCTTGTGCTTTAGAAAGTGTAATGTGTGCTGATGCATTTAAAATGTTTCCAACAGCAAAAGGTTCTGTAACAAAGGATCAGCATGATTTTGGCTTGGATGATGACTTTCTTATTTACTGCTCCTCCCCATAGCCTAGGCTTGGCTTTTCTCATAAAGTTCTAGAAAGAGTGTGTGTTGTATGAGAACAGCAACAAAAGAACTTCAAAGGCAGACTTGACAAATCCTTTCATAGAGAGGCAAACTAGTATTTTGTTTCAGATGACTGAAATTTTTGTTTCCTTTTCTGAGCCAGTGACTTGTCTTTCTCTTAAATACTGACATTAATCTCCTTATTTGGAAGTGAAGCAAGCTCCTGTATTTCTAATCCTCCCAAATAGTACAAAGTTCAGATCACTTTACATGACTAGACACTATCACTTTCACACACACACACACACACCCTAACAATGCTTTTTTAAGACATGTTCTCTTATTTAATATTCAGGTATTCCCCACCTCATGTACAGTAGTAAATGTTTGATGTTCTCTTCAGAGGTGCTTAAGTACTTTAGATGTCTTGCATTATAAAGTCATAATTTCATTTGTTTGTAATGCTTGTTCTTAAAAATTATTAGGTTAAGAGTTGATTTTGCAAGTATACTCCTCCTCCTCCTCTTCTTCTTCATCTTCCCTTCAGTGCAGAAAATTTCACATAGCAAAAAAACAGAATTCATAGCTGCAGTCAAAAGCATTGTGGATACACGTTTGTGCATACCTAGGTTTACATATTCAGCACTCTTACCCTTACTACTGATTCAGCAAACAGCAATTTAAAATTTCTCCTATATGAAAGAGTTGGACCAAACTGAGAAAGCTGCTGCATCTGGAGAAAGGTAATATACCCTGAATAGAGCCAGCATGGCGTAGTGGTTTGAGTATTCGACTATGAATCTGGAGACCACGGTTTTAATCCCTGCTCAGCCATGGAAACCCACTAGATGACCTTGGACAAGCCACATTCAACCTCAGAGGAAAACAAAGGCAAGCTTCCTTTGAAAAAAAATAATTGCCAAGTAAACTTCTCAATAGATTCACCTTAGGACACCCTAAACTAGAAACAACTTGAAAAAACACAGTAACAGACTCACACACAATAGTATCACTCCCTGTAAGCATATGCTACACTTGAACAACATTTAAGCCTAAATTAACTAGTCAGATATTTACATCATTTCTGCCTAAAATCTTTATACAGAAAATAAAAATAATCAAATTCTTCATTTTTTAAGCATAAACACTTCTTGTTTTAACCTTAATTTCCAGAATAATAGCCTTTATTGACTTTTAACATCATTGTTACTAAATTAGTTCACTCTTCCCTAAATTAGCTATTTCCTTTAGTCTGTCTTCAGGCAACTTGTATTCTAGCCAATTCATCTTGGTCAATTTTTAGACATTAGAAACTTGTTCCAGCATGGTTCCAATAGACCAGTGCTTCCAAGCCAAGATATGAATGTCTCTCCCCTATGACACTGGTAATGACTAAGGCGGGATATAGTCCGCCATATAGTACGTATTCTACGCACCCCCCTAACCCTAGTACGTATAGAATACGTACAACATGGCGGCGCCCTTTCCACATGGGGGCTGCCATGTTTACGTCCAGACGTGTCGCTACGCCTATGATGTTGCAAATGCGCCAGCGGCGCCTCGTGACGTCATAAAGGCGCCACAAAAAGAAGCTCCAAAATGGAGCTGCTTTTTTGCTCCGTGCCGGAGCCGCGCGGTTTGGCTGCTGCGGCTCCCTTGCAGAGCAAATGGCGCCGGCGGGAGACCGCCGCAAAGCGGCGGTCTGTAACCCACCTTTGTCATTAAAGCCATTAAAGTCATTTATGTGTTGCATAGATTGAATACATCTATCTATCCTCAAAATTGTTTTGTAGCAATGTATGTATTTGAGTAGCTGGGCAGCTGTTTACAGAAGAACCCAGCACAGTACACAGTGGCCTGTGACATGCATACCTATCATCCATACCTATCTATGTGTTTTCTTCCTTGTTACTTATCCATATACTTACTGTATATCTAGCAAACCGAAAGATTTCTGTAAGATTTCTCCACTAAAATAAATATAGCCACTGTAGCCATCTTATTCCACAAAAGTATATCTTTGAAATACTGGGTTCTTAAATATATATTTCCTCCTATCCTAGAGTAGAATTCTGAGGACTAAAAGTCACATCATTCTTCAGAACTGGCTATAGCTGCTAAGAATTCCACTTTAACATTTGGAGGGCTGCATGATCCCTCAAGTCTAACCCCATTCTCTGAGCTTTCCATTTAACTAGATCTCTCTTTTTAGCCAGGCAGGGGATTCTGGGAACTTTAGCCTCCCCAAACCCCACAGGTTTTCCAAACTCTGCTCATTTGGAGTTTGGATTAAATAGGTTCTTTCATTTGGAATGCCATTACTTCAATCTATGCACTTCACGTATACAGTGGACCCTTCCCATCTGCTGGGATTTGGTCCTGTGCACCATCCCACTCCACTCCAGTGGATGGAAAAAACATGCCCCATATTAATCAATGGTGGGGACATTCATGCAGGGATTGAATAATATGGGGCATGGCAATTGGTGGACAGTCAAATCCATGGATCTGATATGGAGGGTCCATTATAGTTTGATGGCTTGTAGTAATTTACTAATGCACCTCCTGGTGGTTATAGTTTGCTTCAGCAATTGTATTTGTGCATGGCACACAAGATAATTTTTCTGGAACTAAGGAAGTAAGATATTCAGAAACTGACATCTGCATTTAAAGTATCAAGCAACTATACTGGATGCCAAGATAAAAATGTTGGTTACCTGTGAACAGTGGGGCATGACTAATGACCAATAAAGAAATCTCCTTTTTAGAATATTGTATTATACTGATAAGATATTTTATTGGTTTTAAGCTTTGTAAGCTATCCAGGCAGCACTTAACAGCCATGCTTGACAGGGTACAAATTTTAGGACCTTTTTTTTTAAAAAGTTGAAAAGTAGATGTTATTTTTCCCATCTGCATTTTGCCAATCCAGAAATTGTGTAGCATTCTCTTATTAGATCTACTTCAATATTGGAAAAACCCCTGAATGCTGAAATTGCTAAGTATACACAAATGGTGCCACTGTGTCCTTAGCCTGTGCCAAAGCAAATTTTTGAGAATTATGTAATTCTCCTCTGAGTACTTGAATTAAGTCAAATGTTCTCTGTGTGTTATGTGTTGCTAAAAGAGAAGCCTTTTCTACAGAGGCCTGGTGTATATCAAAGTTTTGGTGGCAGATGCCAGGGCATCAGATTTCACAAACTCCTTAACATGGGTATACCAGACACTTTGACTTGTGCTCTCTGTCATATTAGTGTAATGCTCTTGCTTATCACTAAGCACAGGTTTTTACGTCTAGCTTCTAAAAATATCATCTAGCTATCTAGCTGTTTCAGTGGGGTCACCTGAGTGTATTCAAAGGAAAGGCCAAAGGAAATTAACATTCTGTCCCCAAACATTCTTCAGAGCATTCAGTGTTTTGAAGCTCCCTGTTTTTAATTGTCCCATTACTAATATTATCATCTTTTAACTTTGAACATCTCTTGATGATTGGAATTGATTGAATATGTTCTTTCTGAATTCCATCTGTGTAAATTTGGGCATTTCTAACAAAACTTTATAAAAACAACAAGCTGGAACTAAAATCTAATCTCTGTTCATGTAGTTCAGGACTTGTATTTTTTTTGTATTTTGCAATAATAATAATAATAATAATAATAATAATAATAGGATTGATTTATATGCCGCCCAATCACTGGGAATCCAGGCGGCTTATAATAGAGGGGTTAATAGATGGTTCCCTGCCCTCAGGCTTACAATCTAAAAAAAAGTAGCCACTGCAGAATACTAGGCATATTATTAGAGAATTATAATCATGGATAAGTCATCACACTTTAACACTACCATGCATAATCTCTTTGAAATAAACAAACTCTGATGGATCAAGGCTAATGTTTAAATTTTACTAGATACCTTACTAAAACACATTAACAGCACAAGTCTTAGCACAGAACTATTCTCATAGTGTTAAGTGTGGCTTGATCTGTAGTAAGTATATTGATGATTGCAGTCTTTTTCATCAAAAGAGGAGGAAACAATAAATCTTCGAGGACAACAGTAATTCATGGGTACTTTCCTACACCTAATGCTTCTCTCTTCTATAGTGTGGATCATTCCACAATCTAGCACTACAATGAAGATGGTTCCCTTGCTTGTGGTCACGTGGCTTATATCTCTATTGGAAGTGGATGAAGAAGAATCTCCCCTAAGGATCTTAAGGCGTGAACAGTTTAACATAAAGCAGGACTCAGTAACGTGTGGCCTTCCATTGCAAATCCCATCATTCCTAGCCAATAATATTATTATCATGAGGAGTATAGATTACTTACAGCTCACTTACAGGTGCTTCTTTGAGTAGTTAGGTCCCACATCATTTAAGGCTTTCCAGGTATACACTAACTTGAGTGCACTAGTCTTTTTTTTTTAAAGCTGGGTCCTAGCATTTCATACACATTATCTTGTGGGAATCATTTGAAAAACGGTTGTTTTCAGAGGTGACATTCAGAAAACACACTAGGATTTATAAATCCATATAGGAATAAATGAACTTAGTACCTTGTTTGAAAGCTTGAAATTGTTCTGCATTTGTTTCCACATGCAGTTTTTCTGAACAGTGGTGAGAGAAACAAGTTAACTGTGCCTCTCAGAGTTTCTTGTTTACACTGATGGAATGTGTTTTTGATGTTAAACTGATATCTGACCTTAACTAAAAGACCAAGTTACTAAAAATAGCTAAAATAAATCATGAGGTGTGCATTCCCCTGAAGAAAAGCTGCTTAAATGTGTATCAAGATTCATTTGCCCTCAGAGCACCACCACTCCCACACCATGTAGAACAACTGTCTTTCTCATTATGTTAGACAACAGTTCAGTTGGAATATGCTCTAATCAGTAATCTCTGAACATTGCTAAGATGTAAAACACCCAAGGAAAATTCCCAGAGCAAATACAGTTGGAACCATAATGGTGTGCAATGAGCTCCTACACTTGGTCAGGGAAACAATTTTTTTTAAGGTCTGACACCATAAACTGAGAACCATATGAAAACACAGATCTGCAAAAGATTAAATCTGTATCTTCTCAATACTCTGGTTTCCTGCAGAATTTTTTTTCAAGTGTTGAACCTTGATAGTCAATCCGTGATGTGTCATCAACATGTTCCACACCTCATTCATCTCGCTCAGGAGTTTGAGGCATTTCTGCTAGAGAGGACAGCAGAGAGATTTCACTCATTTCATATTAAAAATGAAAACCGTAGTGGCAAGACAGTCACTTTGATTTGAAGTGTCATGGTGGTTAGTTGTCCATTTTTCTTTTAAATGTTGGGAATTTTCAGTGAAATCCTAACCTCCAATTTGGTTTAGGATGGTGTGGATTAGTTTAGGATGGTGTGAAGAGGAGTTCACTAATAGGGAATGCTTCCTCATTGGAGACCTTCTCCCACTGCTCATGGTCAGCTCTGTGGACATGTTTCCATAACCACTAGGCCTTTCTCCAATGGTGGCTGGCACAAGGCCCTTACATGGGGCACTCTGGGTAGTAATGTTGAGACATTATTGGATCTGTTACATTCAAGCCCTCTTCTCTTGTTAGAGAGTTAGAATGTGGTACAATAAATTTCTCCCTCCTTTAAATAAATGGGGTGGGATGGAACTGAAGAAGCAAAGGTCCATGTAGTATCTTTGTTTCGGGGCAGAACCGCTTCATCTCTAATCCTGAGGAAGTGCAGGGATATCTGCTACATTGTTCTCCTTTCCCAACACCACATAGGATTGTTTTGTACAATAAATAGTTGCAGTTCATATCAAAATTGCAATATGTAGCTAAAGCTCATGCTCTTATTCAGAGGTAGACAAATTCCCTAATATTTGAGAGGTTGCACACAGCACCTCAAAACCTGGGACGGCTGCTGCCCCATCACCAGATTTTTATCACAAAAAGCTCCAAAGGGCAACATGGTGTAGTGGTTTGAGTTTTGGACTGTGACGCTGGAGACCAGGGTTTGACTCCCTCCTTGAGCATAAAAACCCATTGGGTGATCTTGGACAAGTCACACTCTCTCAGCCACAGAGGATAGCAATGGCAAACCCTCTGACGAAATCAGCTAAGAAAATCATATGGTAATATCACCTTAGGATCGCCATGATTAAAAAATTACTTGGAGGCAGAGAACAACAAATACTATATTTGAGATGCCATGGAAGTAATATTGCCATTGTGGGGATGATCTCTTTTATACCTAGGAAAGGATTTTATTCCCAAAGAGGAAGTGACACATTGGTTTGAAACAGAGGGGCTCCTTTAGTTAAAAATAATGATAATATGTTGTCGTAGAAGTGTAAGGACATGGGGCTTAGTACACTATACTTTGACTGTCCATTCTCTAAGTAATGTTTTGGTGGATTCTGAGAAATACCTGAGAAAAAAATAATTTAACTAACCGAGTATCATACAGAAGGAGGAACAGTCTCTTATTCATAAAGAGGAGCCATGTGCATTTACAACTTTGTTCTTATGAATCTTTGCTGGAAATATAAGTGAAAATCACTACCACAATTTTCAGTAGCCTAGACACACTGCAGATTATGATGTCAGTTTGTGTGCCAGTCTGAATGTTTATTCTGCAATGCAAATTGCATATTTTAATATCAGTTTCTACACTACCTTATTTCAGTGGTTTTTTAAAAAACTATTCCAGTATTCATAAAACTGTATGCAATATTTTTGTTCTTATTTGTTTTGGTGATCATTTATTGCTCCTCCTTGATTCAGTACAAGATGACTTTAATCTTTGCTACCTCTCTATTTCCCCTGGGCTTCTAAAAATTCCATCTTGGCTCAGTGATAGAAAACTTTCCTAACACATCATTTTGCAATCATAGATCCAGAAAATGTGATTTGATCCAGATAACCTGTGAAAATCATATCAATTCAGACTCATGTTATTCCAACCCTATATGAGAATCAGACATATTTTGACTAGTATGTGGTTTCACATTGTGTTTTATTTATTTATTTTAAGTGTATATATGTCATCTTTACAGGTACAATCCTCTTAAGGCTCATTCCACAGAATAAATGTTCAAATTACAATAATAATAAGCATTCAAATTACTGTAATAATAAACTTCAATGTTACAAAACCATTAATAAAAACCATAGTAAAATCATAACACTTAAAACCTTCAGTTCAAAAGCAGTAAAAGCAAACAAACAAAACCAACCAGTCTTTTTTAAAAAATCCCTTATATAAAAATGGCAAAGAAAAACATCTTTAAGGCCTTTTTAGTCTGAGCCTTTAGACAGAGTGAGACAGTCTACTCAGGCAGTAACTTTTGGATGGCACAAAAAAGCAATAATTTTTAAAATTACTATTATATTTTTACTGCAGGAAAGGAGGAGGTACCTGTAGGGTTTTCTGTGTCAGGAGCCAAAGCAACTTGGTGACTTTGGCAGAATCTTTGAATGTATATTTATTACTCATTTTTTAATTTTTATTTTAAAAATAAGCTGTTAACATTCCTTAAGATTTAAGGAGACATTACCAGCACACTATTACTTTTTAGAGTGTGTGTGTGTGTGTGTGTGTGTGTGTGTGTATATATTTAAAAATACACTTTAAAAATGCAAAAAACACCCCCAAATCCTCCCACCAGAGTTGTGTTTTATGACTAACACAAAGATTCTTCTGTATGATATTTTTGACTCATATATATGGTAGTTCAGTACCTGCACTGAATTTTGAAATTTGTTGAGCGGAGCCCATCTTTTGGTAGAAATCTTCCTGAGAATCTTTTCCAGTTGTTTTTTGTCCACTACCATTGTTCCATATATACCTATCCCCTTGTTACTTCCTGAAGTAACAAGTTCCAGGTAACATTCCTTACTGTCTGTAAAAATCTGGGTTTGGGAGACTAACCACCATGACTTCAATGGGTAGCAGGACATGCCATTTGCAGCTTGTCTTCAGACAGCAAAATGTTTGGGGCCAGCCTTTCATGACAAACCCAGTTGGAAATAAATTATACCACCATGGAAGACTGTTGAAAAATCCTTTTCTGAAATCTTTCTTTCTTGTAAACTGAAGGTGTATGTTGGTTTCATGAACTGGAGCACAGGTGGGAGTGATGCAGCCCTCACATTTTATAGGTGGAAATTAGCAGCACTCCAGATTGTGCAAGACTACAGCTGCCATTATAATTTACCATTTGGCTCTTCTGGCTAGGGCTGCTGAGAGACAGTCTAAATACATCTGGATGGTTGCCCTGTTGCCATCTCCACTCTAAACTATATACACTTTCGAGACAGAAATGAAGCAGTTAAGATAGCTTGCTAAAACTTAACAAACCAGCGACTTTTGCTTATTTAAAATGGCAGGACCCTAACTGGCCAGCCCCTTTAACTCTTAAGGTAAAATGTAGTAGAATTCTTTAGTAGCATTTTAAAGGGTTTTAAAAAAGTATTTAAAGTAGATCTTTAAAAGAAAAAGATTCTAAGGAGTACAATTGTGCAGGTATAAATGATCCCTTTCAAACGAGAGATTCCATGGCCTTAGCCTCATTAAAATCAATGGCCAATATGGAAATAATCATTTCAAGTCTCTGATGACATAGCATAATTCACAAGTGTTATGTTTTGTAAATGGGATGTGAGTTGTTTAAACAGACAGATCTGTCACTAAAGACTAGTATGAATATAATTCTATACACCATTATATAAAGAATGTCTGCCAAACATCTTAAGAGTTCTTTCAACATCTACAGGGTGTGCTGGGGAAGACTGGATAATTGACGTTTTCAAACAGTGTATTTTGGAATTTAAATTCACAGGGAACAGACAGTGAAACAAAGAGTGTGCACAAATATAGCTAAATGATGACTTAAGGGGGAAAAACAAGAATGATGTACAGTTTTAAAAAGTGATAAGTTCATTGTGGGGGAATCCTTATGTCTTCTTATTGTCGACAATACAATGAACATGGTAAGGGAGATGGTCAAATAGGATTAATGAATAGCCCGGATGTAACCAGGCACAATAAAATGTTAACGTTTTAATCGCATAACATATTTGATGAAGATGAGTTATGTTTGTTGCAATGTGCCTTCAAGTCGCCTTCCTCTGATGGCAGCCCTATCCTTGGATATTCTTGACAAGATTTATTCAGAGGATGTTTGCCATTGCCTTCCTCTTAGGTGGATAGAGAGAAACATGGCCAAGGTCATCCAGGGGAGATGCATGGCTGAGTGAGAATATGAACCTTCGTTTCTTGGAGTCCTTGTCCAGTACTCAGACCACTACACCACCACTGGCTTGGCTAACAGCTTACAGCTGTATTGACACAGCTCTCTACAATCTTGTTTTTTATCCACTAGACCAGTGGATCTCAGACTTTTGTCTTTATCCCCAAAATCACTATTTCAAAGAACCAATCATGATAGAAGAAAAAGGACTACCCAGAGAGACCAAGATGGCCCCATCCTTGCTGTCATTCCGGCAGCACGTTAAAACATTTTTGAGCCATCAGGCCTTTAGAGATGGTTGATGTCGGTCTCTTCGTGCTCTGTGGTGCTAGATTTGAAGGTTTAAGAGTCTGTATATAGTTTTATTTTTATTGTTTTGATGTTTTAGTATTTTAAGCTGTTTTAATATGTACTCTTTTAAAGCACTTTTATCTTTTAAATTGCATATTATTCTTTAATGAGTGATGCGTTTTAATACTATACTAGTTCAATTCTATTCTAAAAATGCCCACTTTTGTATATTTTTAATTGCATTGTATTTTAATTTATTAAGTTGTTTTGTGTTCCAAATTGGGGAGTTTGTTTGGGGTGGGTGGGATATAGTAGTAGTAATAGTAACAACAACAACAACAACAACAATAATTCTGAGACAATAACTTAACATATACAGTGGTACCTCGGGATACGAAATACCCAGGTTACGAAATTTTCGGGATACGAAAAAATCCCATAGGGAATCATTGTTCCGGGTTACGAATGTTTTTTCGGGTTACGAAAAAACTTTTGGTGCTTTTTTCGGCTTTTTCGCACGGAATCGCGGCTTTTCCCCATTAGCGCCTATGGCAATTCGGCTTACGAAGGCTTTTCGGGTTACGAAAGCGGCCGCGGAACGAATTAATTTCGTAACCCGAGGCACCACTGTACACTCAACAATCTATACATCAAGGACAGGCTTGGGGGCCAAAACTGCGGATTTTGATAGGATCCATTGATAAGTTGAAGGTAAAACTTAGGGGCATGTAACCAAGGATGTACTGGATGAAGAAAAGAAAACAATTCCAAATAATTTACAAAATTCAGGTAGGCATACCTACTCTCCCTGAAGGCTGGATGAATGAAGAGGGAAAATTGTAGCTGTGCGGTGTGTGAGGGAGGTAGGCAGACACAGATGGGGCTAAGAAAACAAAAACAACTATAGCCTCAAACATACAGCCCAAAAGTGCTGTTGTTGGCTGATGCAGGGGGCAGGGAAGGCACATGATGCACACCCCCAAATAACTCAGAGGCTGCATCAGGGCTGTGCTGGGGCTGCCAAATATAGCCCAAAATTGGCAGCAGCTTCTTTCAAGGGTGGTGGCAGCATCTGGTTGCTGCAGTCCCCGGGTGATCGGCATAGGAGTGGCCTCTGGCCACTGCTGCTGCCTTGTCTGCTTCACGTAGGCTTGCCATATCCCGCCTGGGGGCGAGAATTTCCCGGTTTTTGGCGGGGCCGCATGGTCCCAACCCCAATTTTGCCCCGCCCCCGGGATTTCGCCCGCCCCCAGGCTGAGGGGAGGATTCCCTCCCCGCTTGTGCCCTGCCCCCATCGCCACAGCAGTGAGGGTGGGGCCAGGGCAGGCAGGGAAAGCCTCCCTGGGAGGAGAATTCCCGCCCCGCCCCCATCACCACAGCAGCGAGGGCGGGGCCAGGGCCGGCATTCAAATGTAGGACACAAAAACCGTGTCTTACATTTAAAAATTTTGTCCGACATTTGTCCCGGTTTGGAGGTCCTGACAAATGGCAACCCTAGCTTCACCCCTAAGTTATCAGTGATTACAATGTTGAATGTGATAGCTTTAGCTATTTTTAACCAGGAAAGCTAACAAACAAAAATGTTTTATTGAAATCCTTCAAAGCCTGATTCCTCTCTCCACTCCTTTAGGGAAGACAGTCAAAGAACTGCACTGCCACCATTTTGCTGCCTAGGCATTCAAAAAAGGTCAGAAGCATCATCATGATGGAGAGAGTAGAGGGTGTTGGTGCTTTTTTTAGGTACTTCCGGGATAGACTAGGTCTCAGCTTTCACCAGTCTAGTCAGAGAAGGGATGGTTCCTTTTTTAATAAGAGCTAAAGGAAAGTACTCACATTGATTTGCGGGTAAGTCAGTTTTTGGGGGGAGTCAATTTTTTTAATTAAAATTTCTATACTTATTCATGAGTACTATATACAGTATATGTAATGGAGGTATCCCCATTGGCAAGCAGGTGATAGTTGTGCAGTTCAATTTCCTTTCTTTGGTTCTCTTGGAACTAGATTCATGTTCCAGTTGCTGTGTGTGTGCACTCAACCTGGTAGTCATGTTAATTCACCCAATGTGATCTGCAGCATTGATCTGGGATACTCTGCCTCAGATTCATTCTACTTGCTATGAAGGGATGCTGGAACCCATCCATTAAAGAGTTTTCCCCCTCTGCTATAGACCACCCTGTACTTCAGTTTGGCACCATTAAAACCTATCTCCTCATAGAGATTTTTTGTCAAATTTTCAATATCAAATGAAGTTTTAGGAACACTTGGAATTTCTACCAATTTGATTTCAGGACAATAAACAATTTATTGTTATATTTATAATTTACAATATATTTTAAGGATGTAATAACTGCAAAAATATTTGCAAGATTGTAACAATAATAATTTAGTAGCGCAAGTACAGTGGATAATCACTGGAAGGAGATGGCATGTAAATAACAACTTTGGGGGATTAGGGGAAATATCAAGTGTCCAGAGTAATTACTAGCATGCCAAAAAGTGAAGAATGGGATTATCCATTGCAGTTAGATCTGCAGAAGTCAGCACATCACATCTGCAGGAAGTCATGAGGACAGAGGAAAAACAAAATTCTTGGTCATTGTAATGAAAATCCTGTGTCCCATCTAAACTACTTTTGCACCCTCTATTTGCTACTGGTTGAGGGAACCCCTGTACAGGACCACAGATATGACACTCCAGTGTCCTATGTCATTACAAAAATATAACGTTCATTCCTCATTCCAAATAATGGCTCTTCTTGGTATTGTTCTAAAGCAGGGTTAATAATCATGTTGTTCTAAATCTCTGTGACATTTTGGCATATCTGTTCAGAGCTGTATTTCAGCAGATATTGTATCTGCCATAGAAATTCAGTCTCTGGCTTGGCTTAGAAATTTGCCATGCCTTATCACAAAGGGGTAATGACAGTAAGTTGTGCATTCATCTGTTTTTGGCACTAGCTTATGCCAGCCCCCATTATGGGCAGAGAATCTAGATTCCTGAAGTGGCGCATTTGCTGTAGGGTGCCATCTGGGACATGAGATTGCTTCCAATTATGAACTTCAGCAGGAAGCTGATAGACTGAGCAAGCAACTTGATAGGCTATTTAATGAACGCTTCATTCTGGGCAGTCAAATGACTATATATCTTTGCTATCTGTCTGTTTATAAAATATAGTTGCGCATCTAAACTATCCATCTTTGTGGGTTTTTTAGCAGTTTCTGTATAGGCATAACAAGTTTGGGATGTGATAGCTAAAGAACTTGCTATCCAAGGCAGTTGACAGACAATTGGTTAACATAACTATTCTTTCTTTCACACTGTTTTAGTATCCTTCTAACCCTCTGGTACAACTCCATGTGGAAATTTGACCTTCTCAGGACATGTAAAATTCAGCTGGTATAGCTCCAGTTCTCATGTTCTTTTGAAAGCTCGTCAAAGAAAAATAGTTTTTTAAAATGTCCCCTGCTCAGCCTGGTGTTTTTTTTTAAAGTAGGGATTTATTAGAATGTGAAGTGTGTCTTGTTTTTAACAATTATTGTAAGAACTATTTTTGAAGTAATAGGTAACTTTAAAAAAGAACACAATTTTGATCAGAAGCATTTATTAGTTTGTAATTGTCTTGTTTTTAACAATTTTTAAGAGCTGTGTTTCAAGGGTAACTTTAAAAAAAGAACACAGTTTTAATCAGAAGCAACAGGTTTCTTGACTAGTAAACATTTTTAGCTTTGGGCCTGTATCAGGTTGCACATGAGAAATTCATACTATACACATCCAGTAAATTAATAAAGTTAGATATTGGCCAACTTCCCTTTGGAAGAATATTTTGAGTATGAATTAGTTGGCTAACTGCCAAGTTGTATTTAATTATGGCTGTGTCTCATTAGTCAAGAGTAATTTTTCTTCATCTATTTCATTAAATATGTATAAAGTAGGTATTTGGCTGAGTTTCAAAGGACCATGCAGCTAGTTCCAAGTTCCCAGTGGATACAAGGATTGTGGTTGCCTTTTGTTTCTTTAAAACTAAGGTTAGTGTCTGGTGCTTGAAGAACTCACAAAAGTTCCAAAGTCCCAAGACTTCAAGCTTTCCTAAGTATTCATTTCAAGATTTTATATTTCACTTTTTAAAAATTTAACAACAATTTCCAATGGAATGGTACTAAGTAGTTCTTTGTACCCTATACTTTTCTGGTAAATCTCAATTTATTTATTTTTACTTTGACTTAGAAGTATTACATTCTAAAACAGAGATGACAAGAGTTAATAGTTCCCCAGATGGTTTCTCTCAGTTCTGCTGCTTTTGAACTACCAAACTAAAATAGTTGGAAATCAAATTAAGATATAATATGAAGAGAGTTGTGTATGTTGTATTTTAATCTCAAACCTTTTAAAATAGGTGGAGCAAGTAGACTGTGCAGGCATACGCATATAGATCTGGGCAATATTGCCTTTTTTTAATATATTTTCTCATGGAATCTGGGAGTTTTAGTCCAGAATTGTTTTCCTAAGCACAGACTGAAGTCTTGCCTAGGCTACCATGGCTATTTTCCTGGCATTGCTCCATCTTCTGTCACTCCAATGGAGATCATTGTGACACAAACATAAGCCCTGGGAGTGGAGCAACTGTCAACCAGACTCTCTCCTCAACATGCATGGACAACCGCACTGAGTTCAGGAAGTAATTTTCAGCCCCCAGGACTTTTTTGGGGCTACATGCCTTACCAAAAATGCCACTCCCCTTGGTCTAAGAGCTGAGCAGCCATGTCAGGTTTTGGGGGCCGTCTCAATGCCTTATGCCTTATATCACACAAGAGTATTGCCTTGTAGGAGGCAAGACAGGGTTGCTAGTTGACTCTCAACCCATTACACTACCATTGTATATACCAACCAAGTAACCAGCCTGCCAAAGAAATGTGGGGGACTGATGGCTGTAGCAGCACCTTTGGAGAGTCCAAGTGGTGGTGGTGAAGGTGGACAGCAGGAGTGTAGCTACTGGGATGAGGGCAAAATGAAGACATTGCCCTCAGTAAGAATCTTGCCCTTCTGATTAAATTTTCCTTCAGTTCCCAAATTTCTAGCATTGCAGAAAGTAATACATGGAATATTATTCAAACCTAGAACTCTTATATTTTCCATATTTGCATTCCTGTGGTAACTTTGCCTGCTCCTTTTCTTTGGATGTCTAAACTGCATTTCTAAATCAGTGTGCAAAGGGATCTTGCAGCATCTTTGAGGCAAACTGAGAGAAGTTGGTAGAATAAACTTTTGTAGACTTGAGATAACTTCCTCAGATGCATGGGGAAATAATCTAAAATCTACAAAAGCTCATGCTAACAACTTCTGTCTTTCAGTTAGTATCAAAAGTGCTTCAAGGTCCCTTTGCATACTGATTTTCAAGACTAGCATGGCTGTGTCTTTGTAATTCTGAATGATCAATTGAAGCTTTAGGTTACTTTGCTGCTAGAAACTTGGGACTGAAGAAAAATTTCATTGGGGGCAGAGTTCTTATTGAGGGGAACAATGTCTTCATTCTGCTTCCTCCACCCCCAGTTACACCCCTGGCATGCAGTGCTAGGAGGCAGCAATGGTGGTGCCATGCTGAGGGCTCACTCAAACCTAGTGGTGAATCTGAAATTAAGAAAGTATAGAATTATGCTGAATATGATTTTTGTATTTGTTGAATCTGTAACTGCGTAACCGCATTCATGAAGTTGCTGAGAGATGAGCTACATAAATGACCATGAATTGGTATCTGTTATAATTAACTTGTTCCAAATGTATTTTAGGTGACACCCTGCTAAGGGACTTCCTAGTTTATATAAAAGTTTTCTGATTTCATTTAGTGAAGGGTGGAAACCATAATTTAGATTGCTAACAAGATTAAATGTCAAGAATGGGGCTTTTGCTGTTCTCATTTTAAAAAATGCTTAAGTAGCTAAGGCGCCTGCAGCCATAACCATTTTAACTGCAAATCAGGCAGGAACAAGAGGTGGCTTTGGTGTGATAGGAAGAACAGGTTTGCCCTGGAGTACTTTTGAGCAAGCTTCCATGTATGACTCACTCACCTCCCACCACTAGAAACTGCCTTGGCTGGCACACAGATTTCTGTTTTTGGCTTGGGGATGAACTATCCAGGTGGAACATCAGTTTTCTTACCACAACTTCCCTGAATTTTGTATATTGGCATAGCTCTCCCTGTTTCTTGAATGCTATTGCAGCTGTCTTTTTCTTTGCCTTTCCCAATTATTTCCAGTATTTTAAGAAAGAAGATTAGTTAGTTTTAATAAAGGTGTTAGCATTGTTGAATTTTAAACCCCTTTTAGCCCCAAAGCCATCAATAGTGTGACAAAATACAGTTGAAATTATTTGTTTTGAATTTTGTTTTAACATTTTTAGACAATCTTGAGGAATAAAAACCTTCCCAAGGCAGCAACCAACAGATAAAGATAAAATATAGAGATGACAAATTTCTGAAACAGTAAAATCACAATTCTAGTATTAATAGTATGCAAAGGGATCTTGTGCACCTTTGAGACTAACAGAAGTAAATAAATTGGTAGCATGAGCTTTTATAGACTTAACCCTACTTCCTCAGATGCATTTGAGGAAGTAGGCTCAAGTCTATGAAAGTTCATGCTACCAACTTCTTTCTTTCAGTTAGCCTCAAAGGTGCTACAAGATCCCTTTACATACTGATTTTCCAGACCAACATGGCTATGTCTTTGAATTCTAGTATTAATAGTTACTTAAGAGCCAGCCATAAACAAGCATCTGGCCCAGTAGCAAACTAACATTAAATAAAGAATTGTATCTAACTCCCCCCCCTGCCCACATACCATATCCATCCATCTATTCTATGGGTTTTTTCAGAGTGGGGAAAGGCAGTAGAAACTGAGTCATTAGGTTCTTTTTAAAGCCCTGCAGTTATGGCACTTCATGTGTTCCACTGGCACAACATACTATGGGTATGCCAAGAAACTTGTTGTGTTTTCTTGCAGGTGAATATAAGGCTATGTCCAATTTTTAGTCTGAATTAAAGAAGGACCACCAAATCAACTGGAACTTGGTAAGTCAAAACTCACATAAGTTCCATTGATTCAGTAAACCTATTCTAGTTGAGACTAGAACAAAGGTGGTATAATGGTTTAAGTGTTGGACTAGGACTCTGGAGACCAGGGTTTGAATTCCCACTCAGCCATGAAAGCCCACGGGATGAGTCTCACTCTCAGCTTCGGAAGAAGGCAAAGACAAAGGTAACCCCCCCTCTGAACAAATCTTGCCAAGAAAACCTCATTATAGATTTGCTTGAGGGTTGCCATAAGTCAGGGGTGACTTGAAGGCACACAACAAACAGAACACTTCAGTTATTGGTTTAAATCTAATTGTTAGACTCTGCAAGAGTAGATCAATTGAACAGAAAAAACAATGTACCATCACTCCATCATATCATATTACTTATAGCTCTAGGATTCACAGAAAAAAATGGTCAATTTTAGTTGCCTTGCCATGCTTGGGGAGTTGAGGGGAGTCAAACAGCCACTTTTTCGTGGTGATTCAGGCTATCTGGGCACATTTTTTTTTTTTTACCAAAACCTTGGCAGAGAAAATCAAATGGTTAGTGGTTTGAACTTTGGACTCTGGAAGCCAGGGTTTGAATCCCCCCTACTCAGCCATGGAAACCCATTGGATGACCTTGGGCAAATCATACTCTCTCAGCCTGAAGGGAACAAAGGCAAATCTCCTTTGAATAAATCTTGCAAGAAAAAGCAAAAACAAATCAAAACACCATGATAGGTCTGACTTAGGGTTGCCATTAGTAAAAAATGACTTGAAGGTACACAACAATAGTTGAAAGTAACAGTTGTGTTTAGACCACAGTAAGAGTGCTATAGATGTCCAGTCCTCCCTCCATTTTCGTGGGGGATCCATTCCAGACCCCTCCCCCCGCAAAAATGGGAAACCAGGCATGTTCAAGCCCTATTGGCTTGAATGGAGGTGCACTCCCCATGGGCGCAAGCCCCATTTTAACTCCCTCCATTCGCCCCCTGCAAATAATCAAGGGGCACGGATCCCAAGTCCGCGAGAACGGAGGAAGGACTGTAGTTCTCAAAGCACAGAAAACTTGATATGGTGAAGGCTGTCACAATTCTCAATTGTCACTTAAACAATAAAATAAGACATCAAAATTGCACAATCGGAGTTTAACATAGTGACTTCAGTTATCATAAAAAGCAGTATAGAAATTAATAATCTTTACTGATTTTCAAACAAGCGAATTCTAGAGCCTTCAGTGGAGAAGACTCTGTTTAATATATTTAGAAGCTGTAGTTCTTATATATCAATGATTCTGTCATTACTATCTTCTCTTGGGAGGTTTATTACATCTTGTGGACAAAAATCAAAGCTTCATCTCCTTAAAGCAGTAGTTCACAGCATTTGGCCCTCCAGATATTTTTAACTTCAACTTGCAGAATAACTGAGTATGCTGGCTTAGACATCTGCAGTCTGAAGTTCAAAAATGTCTGGAGAACCAAAGGTCAAGAACCACTTCCTTGCTGGTCAGGTTCTCTGATTTTAGAGAGTTTAGAATGAAATCTATGAAAACCTACAGGGAAAAGATCCAGCCAGGGATCCAGCCTATGATTCATGACCCAGACCTCTAAGTGTACTTTTAATTTATTTTTGCTTAAACATGGATTAATGAATGGGACTGTATATATGTTTAATCATTTATTTCTTTGGCTTCATACCTAAGACCCAATCCTGTTACTAGAAGCACATCTCAGATCTACGCCAACATTCTGATTTGCAGCTAATTTCAAGCATGGTCCAGTTGGCTCTTATTTCCTGACTGTTTCCAGTTCCTGCAAAATGTGTGAAATCACTGCGATCCAGATGTTTTGGCTGATGCTTCCCATCCCCAGCTAGCTGGGGTCATAGTTCAGAACATCTGGATCATATCAGTGCTGGTTTACCGTATTGCAATATGGGAGTCTCAAACTAAAATTGCCTGTTGACTGATTACAACCCATGGATTTCATAAAATTTTCTTATACAAGGAATACTCAGAGATGGTTTTACCAGTTCTTTCCTCTAAAATACAGCCTACAGCACCTGGTATTGATGAGCAGTTTCCCATCCAGGTACTAACTAGAGCTGACCATGCTTAGCTTCCAGAACATTATTGTTTGTTAGAGGCATCTATACCACTGGCCATCTGATATTGATTATAGAATTCAAAGACCTAGCCGTATTAGTCTGTAAAATCAGTATGGAAAGAGATCTTATAGCACCTTTGAGACTAATTGAAAGAAAGAAGTTGGTAGCAAGAGCTTTCAATGTGAAGTTGAAGGCTTTCATGGCCAGCATCCATAATTTTTTGTGGGTTTTTCGGGCTATGTGGCCATGTTCTATAAGAGTTTCTTCCTGATGTTTCGCCAGCAGCTGTGGCTGGCATCTTCTGAGAATGCTTGCCTGGAAAGGACTTGGGTATATATATTGTGTGACCTGGAGAGACAGGAGTGATTTGCATGTGTATTGTTTTGTTGCTAATGGCAGGCCTCAGGTTGGGAGGGTCTGCAAAAGAGGATTAGTGTCTGCTTGATAGTGCTCATGGTCTGCTGGGAGATTTCTCATTAGCATTTGTTGAGTCTTTTTCTTGCAATTTTTCAGGACTGGTAGCCAAACCTTGTTTACTTTTAGGGTTTCCTCTTTCCTGTTGAAATTGTCCAGGTGTTTGTGGATTTCAATGGCTTCCCTGTGCATCCTGACATGGTAGTGGTTGGCATGGGCCAGGATTTCAGTGTTTTCAAACAGTATTTTATGCCCAGGATGGTTTGTGGCATGTTCTGCTACTACTGATTTTTCTGGCTGGCCCAGTCTGCAGTGTCTCTCGTGTTCCTTGATGGTTGTTTGCACACTTCATTTGGTGGTCCCTATGTAGAAAGCAAGAGCTTTCATTGGCTTTACACTATTTCCTCTTCCAAATGCATCTGAATAAGTATACTGAAGTGTATGAAAGCTCATGCTACCAACTTCTTTCTTTCATTTAGTGTCAAGGGTGCTACAAGATCTCTTTCCATACTGATATTATGTTAGAAAATATTTGAATTTTAAAAATTAAATTAAATATTTCATGATGTACTGCAGAAAACCAAATTTGAGGGTTTTATCCAATATTTTCCATCTGCCAATGGAATTACATTTGTCACAGTGATTTTTCTGCAACTCCATCGCCAAAGTGTTGCCAAACTTTCCAGAGCAGAAAGGGTGAACGATACAGAGGACAGAAGAAGAGAAAGAGTGAAGGGAAAATTCTGTTGTTTGAGTGGCAATCTTCTACCACAGTGTTGGCTTTTCTATAGCCATATTAGTCTGGAAAATCAATGTGCAAAGGGATCTTGCAGCACAATTGAGACTAATTGAACGAGAGAAGCTGGTAGTATGTGCTCTCATAGACTTGAGCCTACTTCCTCAGATGCATTTTTTTTAGTATACAGTACATGCTTATTCGAGACTAATCATCTGCTAAATTCCCGCAGCAAAGTATGAGTGTTTAAAAGATTTAGTTGTCATCTCCTGTGGCATATGATATTTTGACATTCTTTATTCTGATAGTAAGTTAAATCCTACTGCAAATACCTTTGAAACAACTTTCAAAGTTGTTCTACTTTTAAGTCCTTCTCTTTTTTTAGAAATTCAAGAGGAGTAGTTCCTTGCCTTAGGCAGCCCAAGGAGGAAGTGTTGCTTTGCTAGGCAGCACATTCTTAAAGGACTTAGATGATACAAACATATACTTGCACCATTTTCTGCTAAAAAAAAAAAAAATAGAGCCAAAAAAAAAAAAAGATTTGCCCCTATAAACCTTCTGTAGAAGTCACATTTCAAAATGTTTTTAAAAAATCACTTTCATTTGTGGCCATTTAGAGAGTGAGAGAGGTGGAGAAAGCAACCCTTTCATTTTGAGATAGTTTTGACCCCTTCTGTGCACTTGTGGAAGTTGGTTGGAACCACCAAAAAGGGAGTTTGAGGCTGCACACTTTCCCTATCGTTCTACATAGATGAACATTATATATAAAATGGGTCCTGTACATGGATTGCTGTTCTGGATGCAGTCAGTTGAGAGAATGCTGTGAAAGGTCTTTTGCATGTGTGTCATCTGGTAGGAGAGACATTCTCTAGTTCTATGCATGCGCCAGTGGACTCTGGTAGTATCTATCAGTCACCAATCAGTTGAAAGATAGAGAGAGAGGGTTTAAGTTGCCTGTCTGCCTCCTTCCCTTCTTCCTTCCTTCCTACATTACTTAATGACGAAAATTGAACATTGGGGTTTCAGTAAGGGCAGCTTATTAGCTTTCATATACTGTATATCAAAGAATATGGTGCATGTGGCCCTCCAGATATAGTCTGACTTGAACTCCCATCAGCCATGGACAGTGTTGAAGAATGATGGAAGTTGTAGTCCAACAACATCTGGAGTGCCACCCATTCTCCATCACTATTCTATATTTTCTAGTACCATTTCATGACCTTGTAGATTTGTCTTCAGGGATATTTTGGAACCCATAAATAAAATTGATATTAAGCTGAAGCATTTAATGTTGGGTATGACACAACTAGTTCTAAAACTTGCATTCTTTTAAAGGAATGGCTATTTTTCTCCTCCGTCAAAGAGAGGTGGAAGCCATAACTGTGGGATATATGAGACAAACATAAATATGTCTGTGTATTCTGTGACTTGCTTGCTAATATCCCATCTGACCATTTTTAATATCTTCACACCTGGTGCAGATTAAGGAAATGGCAGTGAGGTTTTAAAATGAATACTATTTTGCCAAATTCCTCCTAATTCTCTCTCTTTCTTTCCCTCTTTATTTCAAGAATGAGTGACTGACAAGAGTTCATCCAGTCAGCACATCCCTGAGCTTTTTCCCATTTTGAGGAGGCTTGTATGCTTTGGAAAGTCCCACTGCTCTGCATGTGTTCTCATTCTTGGGTTAAAAATTCCAGTCTGAAACAAAAGCCTAAGCAAAATATACCTGATTGTGGATGTTCACCATAGATGGTGAAAACCCTGATGTGATTAAAGATAGATTTGTTTTTGGTTTTGCTTTAGGCAAAAATGACCACATGCTGATTCTATTTTATCAACATTTGAACAAGTTACTTATTCGAACTACAACTCCCAGATTCTCCTAGCACTGGCCATATTACGAAGTTTAGCCCAAGAAATGTGTAAGCCAAAACATGTAAGCCAAAACATGTAAGCCAAAAAGTAACGTTTCTGAACTCTCTCTCTATACACACACACACACACACAGAGAGAGAGAGAGAGAGAAAGAGAGACATAAAAGACTCTCGTGGATTTCAAGTTATGCAGCAAAGATCACATCTGCATGCTTTGTTCTTCACCTCCCTGACCTTATTGGGAAATGCTTTGTAAATAAATGCTCCTTAGGGTGACATCCTCAAAGCACTTCCCATGAAGTGACTCATGTGCTGAAGCACACAAAATGAAGCACTGTTTCTGAAAATGACCCAACTCATCAGTGTCACATGGGATCTGTTTTCAGCTCCAGAATGTAAGTCAGACAGATTTCTCACAGATGATTGATGGCACCAAGTTTGTTTGCATTGAAAAACATGCCATATCACAAAAAAAAAAGTTTACTGTACAGAAACATGGTGTTGTTTCTTCACCAATGGGTAGAAAACAGATGAATATGTCAATCTTCCAGCACTGTGCCAAACATGGAGCACTGTGGAAACATTTTCCAGGTTAATACAAAAAACATAGAGGGGTAGCCATGTTGTCCATATGACAAACCCAATAACATGCAAACAATGATACCTTTATTAGGACAACAAAATGCACAATATACATGTTGCAAGTTTTTGAAGCTTCACAGGCTTCTTCATCAGGCAAGATATTAAAAACTATACAAGAGGGGGGGGGGAATGAAGATGTTAATCATAAGCCTGCATTTTGCTGTCTTTGTTCTCAGATGGTATGGAAGGGCACTTCTTGCAGGCTGGAACCTGCTCCTTCTGGCCATGTGGTTACTGGGAGATTCTCAAAGTCCAGGAAATTTAACATCCATTTGCAACACAAAAAAAGATGACTCCTTTGGAATCCAGTGTGTCTCCGTGGCTTGAAACATGTATATTTTGCATTTTGGTTGGTCTCATAAAGGTATCATTTTTGGATGTTACTAGGGAGCTTATTGCACACACTTTTGTCTCTGTCTGGGCATGGGCAGGAATTCCAGCTGAGCAAGAAAGCTTTCCGACTGAGCAAAATTAATCCGCCTCAGCCCAGCTTGGAGATGTGTTGGGGTTGGCAGTGGCATGGGGATGCCTTGCCAACAGTTTAGCATGCGATAAGCTCCGTTTTCACTCAGCCATGCGTGTTCTCTGCCTGTGCTCAGAACAGAGACAAAAGTGTTTGCGATTACTGCATTTGTCAATGTTATGCTTCACGTTTAAATTGTACCATATTTATTTGTTATTTGGGGTGGAGAGAGAAAACATAAAATGTTGTGTGGTGAGCACCTCAGTAGACAAGACATGTGGATGTATTAAATGCATAGCTTGATGCATCTATATTCACAGTCATTGCTACCTGGTGTTGAGTTACATGAACTTGAGGCAGGATTTAGAATTTCCATCTATCATCCATGAACAAATCACTACCAGGAGGATGGGTGCTATGCTAGGGCAGACTTGGCATTTACATGTCTTTTCTTCAATGGTGGGTCAGTGTCAATGTGGTGGAAGCATTCGGAGGGCCAAGTAAAGATGCTTCCAACCCCTTCCTCATCTTTTCAAAATAATCCCATGATGATTACTGTGGAAATCTCATGGTATATTGAGCAGAAAGGAAGGAAGGAAGACAACAGGCTTGTGAGCAGTGGTGGTGGGGAAAGCATTAAAGATATGCTCTGTGAAGAGCCCGTGGTAGAAGAATTCCCCTCTTTCTCTCCTCCCTCCCAAAGATAGTTATCTCATTCAAAGCCATTGATTTTTAGCCCCTGAACTGCAGCTCTGTCTTGGATTTTTCATAAAACAAAGACACCAAGGTCTCAGAACAAAGATCAATAAACCCCTTTCGTTTGTCTCTCCTGAGGAATAATCTTCTTTATGGTCTCAGAGAGATTACTCATTTGAGTGGAGTATCTAGTGCTGGGTGATGAAAGGGCTCTACTTTTGTTTTCATTAATGTTAAGGCTCCAACTGAGTTGTCTCTGCAGTGACAGTTATAGGCACTACGGGACAACAAGAGTTTGTCTAAAAAAGCCAATGTAATGTACAGCTTGCTGTAACAAATGTCATTGAAATAAAATATGTTGCTTTTGCTACTAATGCAAAAAGAAAGAGATGTTCCCAGAACAAAAGAAAGAAAGAAAGAAGTGTGTATATATATAATGCATAAAAGTTTGAAATAACTGAAATTGTGTGGTATGCCTTATGATGCAGTATTTCCATATATTTACGTCAATAAGATGTTCATGCACCAAAAGGCAAAATAAACACATCAAAATAATTAATTTCCTCCACATATTGTAAATACAATGTATATATGAAGTTGTTATTATTATTATTATTATTATTATTATTATTATTATTATTTATATAGCACCATTGATGTATAACACTTTCCATGTAAAACAACCAATGACAGTGGGCCCTGCCAAAGGTGTACAATCTATGTGTACAGGGAAAGGAAAGAGTAATGCAAATAATTTTTAAAACTTAACAATAGTATTATACAACAAATTATCCCAATAAGTTAAGTTTTTGGCAACAGTGAAGCATCTGTGCTGAGATAGCTGAAAGTCATGCTGTAATATGAAATTCAATGTCAGAAGATAGTTCTAGAGTCTAGAAATATAGCTGAGTGTCATCAGCATAAAGATGATACTGAAAACACAGGGTTCTGTCCTGGGCCCAGTGCTATTCAACATCTTTATCAATGACTTGGATGACAGAATTGGGGGCATATTTATCAAATTTGCAGATGACACCAAATTAGGAGGAGTAGCTAATACCCCAGAGGACAAGATTAAAATTCAAAATGACCTGAATAATCTTATAATCATCATGATTCACTCCTTTTCAACAGAACACAAACTTATACTTCAGAACATTCCTGGCTTTTGCCTTCAGAACACTCTGATGGTTACAGAATGGGGATGGGGGCAGTCCTGTTGACCAATACTTTTATTATTCTACCGCTGAAAAGTCAGCAAAAGAGCATACCAGCTTTTGGGGTTGCCACCAGGCAAGGCACTACAAAAGGCAGAGATGGAAGAGAAGGAAGAGTTACCAAAAAAGACATTTGTCTTTAATCACTCCTCTTTCCCCCAGCCTTTTGCAAACTGTGCCTGATAGATAGTTTTCATACACATACACACGCACACACCCATTGCATGCTGGTTGTATACTTCTTTATTAGTTGGTCGAATAAAGGTATTCTTTTACAGCTTTTAGCTTTTGATGATACAGAGTGCTCAAAAGATCTTAATAACTAGCATTTTCCAAAACATCAGCACTCATTCACATCTTGTCAGAAATAGCATTGTACTCTCATATTACCTAATCAATAGGCTACATGTATATTAACTATTTTTCTCTCCCCCCCCCCTTCTCTTGTCTATTTAGGAACAAACATGTCTGTTGTGGCTGCTGCTAATTTAACACCTACGCCTTCATGGAACATATCAAGTGAACTAGACAAAGGTAAATGAAGAAATGTATCATTCTGGACTTTTAAAACCACAATTAGGACTTTTTTTTTCTTTTGTAACTGGTCATCTTTTAGATGTGATGTAAAGGTTGAGGAGAGAGAAATTAAGGCCAGTTTTCCTTCCAGAGGCAACCATTTGATATTTGGACTGTGATTTCTGAAGAATGTGGGGACTCCCCTTTTTATTTTAGGTAACACGTTCCACATGTTTTTTTTTTAAATGTCAAGATGTGAATTATAGCAGTTTATGACCTACTTGACATTTCATCTTGTGGCTCTTGGAATCTGGATTCAATATTCACACACTTTAGTCTGAGGTGGTTTGCCTGAATATTTCGCTATGAAATTTGAAGGCAAGCAGTTTTTGTTTGGGAGGAGGAATGAAAAATGCTTTAACATCTGTGACAGCAGTCATATAGGACATTAAATATTCTTGCTCACTCTCTTTCATGCATACACACACATACACAAGTGTGGTCATGTTTCTCTGAAATCTCACATGCATCCTGGACATGCAATCTTAGCTGTTGTAGTCCTGGCTGCCCAGATCTCTCTGTGCTCAGACTGGGAATTTTAGTTTTTTTAGGTGGCTTAATGTTCCTCAAATTCACTGATTGTATTTCACTTATCATAATGGCTGAATTAGACTATAAATCCTTTTCACCTAGATTTTCCTTATTGTGGTTTCATTTTTTGCCCATTAAAATCTTGCTGTAATTGTAAAACTTCACAATTTCCAACCATCAGCACTAGTACAAAAAGAAGGGAGAGATGGTTTGGAAAAAAAGGCATTTTCTTGTATCAGAATGTGTTAGAAGCATCCTCTCATTGGTGAACATTGTGTTCTCTCTCTCTATCTCTCGGGTTCAATCAGCACTGCAGAAATAATGTAGTTTGACATCACTTTAATTTCCATGGCTCCATCCTATGCCATGCTGCGATTTGTAGTTTGCTGTAGCTCCAGAGCTCTCTGACAGAGAAGGCTAAATATTTCACAAAACTACAAATCCCAGAATTCCATAGCATAGATACATGACAGTTAAAGCGCTGTCAAACTGCATTAATTCTGCAGTGTAAACACAGCCTATCTCTTACTCCCCCCTCCCCTGATGCAACATATTCCATCAAGCCAAAAGCAGCCCATTGGGTATAGGCGACACTCCACACATGCTTTAACACACCACCTTTTTGTGGCTTTTTAGGAGTGTAAAATCAGAGAGATTAAAAATCCCTAACAAAGAACAGTAAATAAATAGTGGATTATAATCACTCTGTTGGTATGCTTGTCGTTCATAAAGTGCTTGAATGTTATCGCTGAAAACATGCAGGGGTAGCTGTGTTGGCCATTTAACAAATCCAAAAAAGAATCCATCAGTGATACCTTTATTGGCCAACTGAAATGCACAATATACTTGTTGCAAGCTTTTGAAGCTCCATGGGCTTCTTCATCAGGCAAGATGTCACAAAGCAAATAGCCGGGGGGGGGGGGGGACAATTGGAGATTTTATGCAGATGCCTGCATGTTGTTTCAGTCCTTAGTATTGATGGATGCTGGAAAGATATCTTTTGCAGATAGGCTCCTCCTCCTTCTGGCCATGTGGCAACAGGGAGAATTTTAAAGTCCAGGAAATTAATGCATGACTTTAACTTTCTGCTCAGGGAAAAGATTTATCTGATGGGATAGGAAAACATGAATCTGGAAAGATGGAATGGTTGTCAAGCCCAGTAATGTCTCTGTTTTGGACCAAAGACGTTGTTGTTGGCGGGCCTTCAGATTGACTCTGACTTGTTGTGTACCTTCAAGTCATTTCTGACTTATGGCGACCACAAGGGAAACCTATCATGGTGTTTTCTTGGCAAAATTGGTTCAGAGAAGGTTGTCATTGCCTTCCCCTGAGTCTGAGCTCATGTGACTTGCCCAAGGACAGCCAGTGAGTTTCATGGCCAAGCTTGGAATTCAACCCTGGTCTCCAGAGTCATCGTCCTTAACTACTACAGCATTCTGGCTCTGACTTATACTGACCCTATCATAGTGTGTTCTTGGCAAAATTTATTTAGGGGAGGTTTGTCATTGCCTTCCTCTTGGGCTAAAAGAGTATGATTTCCCTAAAGTCAGCCAGTGGGCTTCCATGGCTGAGTGAGGATTTGAACCCTGGTATCCCAGAGTTCTAGTCCAACATTCAAACCACTACACTACCCTGGTTCTCACCAAATCCTTTTTGGCAGATTGGGTGACTTTGGAGCTAAAATCGTGTGCATGAATATCATGTACTTCTAGCACACAACCACAGTACTTCCTTTTATAGACTTTATCAGCCTTTGATTCTAGGGCTTCAAATACTTCCCTGCTCATCTATGGAAACCCACTGGGTGATCTTGAGCAAGTCACATTCTCTCAACCTCAGAACAATGGCAAACTTCTTGCAAATAGATTTTGCCAAGAATACCCCATGATAGGTTCAGTTTGCCTTAGGGTTGCTATAAATGGGAAATAACTTGCAGAATCTTGAATTTAATGTGTAATGTCCAGGTCATCAGGTGTAGCCACATAAAGTGTTTGTAGACATGCTTTGCAAAATGTGCAGGTAACAGAAACATACAGCTTAACGAAATCAACTTTCACCTGTTTTCCCCAAGAGCTGGCATGTGGTCTCAGAAGCATCCATATAAACAGGATTTTAAAGCTTGTTAAACGCCTCATGTGAAGTTGATTTCCAGCCAGCTCTCCCAATTAAGCCGATGTCCCTATTCAATGGCTTCACAGTTCCTGCCATTCTTCAGAAATTATCCCTCCCCCATGCACATTCTTCAGTATTTCATTAGATATATATTTCATGTTCTTATTAAAAAATCATAAAACTGAATGGATTTGGTTTTTTACTATTTATCTATGCTCTCACTTCTGAGTACTTCTCCAGTGACTGTCTACCAACCGAGACTCATTTAACTTTCAGTTTTTATTAAATAAACTAAATTGGCAGCATTAAACAGTTGCCTGTTTATCCTTTCTAACAGGAAATGAAATTTAAAAGAAATGCAACCACCCGTGAAGACCTGTTGAAAGCAGCAATTGATGAGGCAGGGAGGTGGCAGTTTCTCACCAAAACTTGAAAAAGAAACAAACACGGCATGAAAAATCTTAAAGATCACTTTTTAAATGCTTCTCTGCATTGTTCCATACCACTATATTACCATTTTCTTTCTTTCTTTGCTTTTTAGCAGAAGTTTGTTTTTACAGAGAAAGAAGGGGATTATTTATTTATTTATTTATTTGCTATTGGAAGTCTTCCATGATATTTTAAGTTAATTGAGAGAGAAGCCCAATTGCACAATTTTTTCAGTAAAAAAGAGTCATGAAAAAGCTGTACAATTCTGGAGATTGATAAGTGGACATAAGAAGGATTGACTGTAGAACAATGGCTCATATTTATTGTGGGGTGCGGTGGGCATCCTATGAACCTCCAAGTGTTCTTGGACTGCAGCTTGCATGGGCCTTTCACTATTCACTGGCCAGGTTGGCTAGAGCTGATGGGAGTTAAAATCCAACAACATCTGGAGGGTCACAATTGAAAGGCCACCTTTGCTGTAGTCCTTCTCCAAACTGGCAGCCTTCAAATCCCATGTTCTTCAGCAAGGAGCAATGTTGTCTGAGTGTGAAAGCTGCCACACAACACACCTGGAACTTGGCAGGTGAATGCGATTCACATAGGTCAGTAATGGCTAGCAGTTACATCAGGGGAGCCTGCAGCTCAGTGTGATGAATAGCTGGGCAGTCTCCTCAATATTTTTATTTATAGTATAATATTTTTGTTACTATTTAGATGCTAAAAAACATCAGCACACAAGCAAGATTTTCAGAGTGAAAACTCATGAAAAAAGATGACTATGCCAATGACAGTGCACATAAAAATGGTATAGAAATTACAGCACCATGCTTCACTCCAGTTTGACACCACTTTAACTGCCATGGCTCCATGCTAGGGAATTCTGGGGTTTGTGAGATATTTAGCCTTCACTGTGAGAGGGCTCTGGTGCCACAACAAACTACAAATCCCAAAATTCCATCTACCTTTCAGCGAAGGCAGATAAAGTGGTGTCAGACTGGATTATTTCTGCAGTAAAAATGCAGCCTAGGAAAGTGAGCCACAAACGTTCTCAGCTTTAAAGATACTTCATGTTTTTTTGGTAATAGCACTACTGATCAGTAGTCCTGTGCAAATAACTCTCACCTCAAAAACCATATGGGTTTTGTAAGCATTCTTGGCAACTACTCAAAAAAACACTGGAGACCTCTTTTTTTTTTTTTTTTTTTTTTTTTGGAGTAATATTCACATGGAATTCTTGCAAAGCCTCAAATGGTTTTCATAAGCTTGTCCCCCTCCCTTGCACAGGTTTTTTATTTGTTTTGTTTTTTGTAAAACCCAAACCTTCTCATCTTAGAAGCCAATGTGTAACCTCTGCAAGAAGATCTTCCTTACTCACCTATAGGGCTAACAACTCCACCCCTGTTGGGGTCCTCCAGTTTCTAGTTCAAGCTTAACAGGAAAAAAAACTGTACAGCAAGCAGATGCTGTGAAGTTTATTGTTCCTCTTGCAGTTGGTTTCTCTTCCTTTTACACAGATAAGGTGTTGTTTTTCAGTAAGAAGGGGGGAATAAGTGACATTTTCAGAGCCTTGGACCATAAACCTCTGCTCCCTTTACCTAAAAGACTGAAATTCTGTACACTTACCTGAGAATAATCCTCATTAATTGATAATCATTATTAATTAGTTGTGCATAGGATCATAGCCTAACTGTTCTAACTGGAGTAAGACTCTAATTTTGTGCATATTAATTAGGAAGGCCCTCCACTGTACACCGTGGAGATAATTCTGCATAAAAATGCATAGGATTGCTCTCTCAGGGCTTGTCTACATTTTTCAGAATACTGTGGGCTGCTCCCGGAGTATCCTGGCCCCTATAACTGCTGCATCAAAGCACAGTAACAAGAGATGGGTGCCTTTACACATAGTCCTTGCAAGACAGTCAGAAGCACAAGTCGCTCTGAAGTCAGAATGAGACATCCAGCCTCATTCTGACCTTAGAGCAACTCATGCTTGCAGAGAGATTCACAGGGACCACTTGGGAAGGCAGCTGACCACCGTCACCACATTTTGCTCTGTCTTTTTTGGAAAACTCAGAGCAAAAACGGTTTCTTTTTAATGTAGGACAAGAGGTGGAAATTCCAAATTAGGTCTGGGGATTGTGTAAACAGGCTGGACCTGATTTGAGGTTTTCCACCTTCATAATGTTAACAGCATGCACCCAGACCAGGCTGCTGCTCTGGCAGCTGAGGCCCCGATCCGGTGGGGAAAGGAGCGCCTACAGGCCGCCCCAAAGGGGCGGTCTGTAACGCGCCTATGTGAAAGAAGTTGTAACATAAGCTTTTGTAGACTTGGTTTATTTCCTCAGATGCAACCAAATCTAGACCAAGTCTACAAAAGCTTATGCTATAACTTCTTTTGCATAGTTAGTCCCAAAGGTGCTACAACATGCCTTTGCATACTGATATTCCAGATTAACGTGGCTATGTCTCTGAATGATAAACAGCAGACATATAGTTTTTAAATTCTTGCATGAAATAATAAAAATGAAAATGAAGTCTCTATATACAGAAGTGGGTATTAGTATACAAAGTGCTGTATCTGAAATTATGAATGGTGTTTCTCAACAAGAAGGAATTTTTTAACATTTTAGAAAGCAGTAGCCCTAAATATCCCAAGGGCACCAAATTCTCTCTGCTCTTGGAGCCTAAGCAAGGTTAGTACTCTGGTTAGTACTTGGACAGAAAACTGACAATGAATGCCATGTGCTATTGGCTTTATTTATTTCTTTTTATTTATTTAATGGATTTATATCCCACCTTTCTCCCAAAACGAGATTGACGGCAGCTGGTAAAACCACCTCTAGGTATTCTTTGCCTAAGAAAATCCTATGAAATTCATGGGGTCACCATAAGTCAACAGACAACTTGAAGGCACATGCATACACATATTATGTTAAACAGAAATACACAAACTCCCATTTTTTGTATACGAATATATGTAAACGGAAGTATATGTGTGTGCAGAAAATAATGGCTGAAGATTAATGCTGTGAAGTCAAAGATCTGCAGTTATTTTTGACATTTTGACACATAGTCACTTTAGGATCTGCTTCTTATTATCCCTTCCTTTGCTTTTTAAAGGTCTATTTTTCAAACAAAAATGTCAGGAAATCGGGAACAGAAATGTACAATAAAACACGTCCCTTGGCCTACTGATCTATTAATCTTTCAAATAAAGTAAGATAGCTGGATGAGCCAGGAAAAGGTTATTATATATAGTTACCTTGTGTGTTACTGTCAAACGTTCATTATCCTCACTGGAGTTTAAAGGGGGGGGATCCTAACCAAAGTCCAAAATAAATTACACATTTTTGAAACAGTTTAGCATAGTCATGAACTGTCCATTTTTTGATAGGTTTTGTTGTATGACCTTCCCATTTAACACCCTATATTACTAATAAATGAGACATTCAAGAAACACAAATTCTCAAACAAAAACACACACTCCATCAGTGGAAAAGCAAACAAAAGAGCTAATGTGCTGTAACTAAAAAAATGTTCAAACAAAGTCAGAGAAATTTACTGCCTCAGCTACTCATGGGACCCCACAAATAGAATTTTTTAAAAATCCTAGTCCCATTAGAGACATTTGATTTACTGAATATCCCTGGATAGCAAGAGAAAATGAAAAGGTAAATTGTGCATGAATATGAACACCGTAATTCTACCTCCTTTCACCACATGAATCAATTTCACATTAAAAGATTTTATGAAGAGAATCTTGGAAAATCTAGAGGCCACCACTGACTAGGAGGTTAAAGGCACTAGATTCTTATTCAAGAAGAATTTTACAGAACCTGAATACTGAGATTCATTTATACAGTCAAATACCGATGGTCAAATTAAACAATATGCTTAATACTTATTTAGGTGCTCCCCCCAAGCAGCAAAAGACATCTGTTTGTCACAGCACACGATTCTCCTTATCTACATATCTTGCATTTTACACTGTGATGGTAAACAGGGACTTGAATTAAAAGTCTAACTGCTGAGAAATATGTATGTGAAGAAATTCTATTATGTGAAGAAAAATGGGTTCATCACAGAGAATATGTATTCCCTTAATGTCTCATCTTGATTCTATATTACATATATTCTCTGCATAATGCTCTGTTGCGGACTCTTGTTACAATGCTTTGTTGCGGACTCTTGTTACAGGACATTCAGGTTGGCCCTAGCCGATGTAGCTTGTGGTTTCCACATCAGTGGAGTGTTGAATCCACGGCACAGTCTATGCTGAAACAAGGTGCTGAACTTTATCCTCCAAATATCATTTTATAGCTCACAATTAATCCTGAAGTGGATTTCACCCCTATTGAGATGTAGGCTGCCAACTATCATGGTACCCCAAGGATGCACCATTCCATTTCACATATATTGAAGCTGTGTTCAGTTACTATGCCAGATTTGTGGCACCTACCTATTCTTGGTGAGAGAGTTTGCCAAAAGTTAGCAAATGAAGCTCAGATGCAGACAAGAATTACCATTCGGATAGCAGGCACATTAAGGCTTAATATTAAGTTGGCTGTCTGGAAGCTCTTAGACAAGTTCTGCACCTACAATTAAATACAATTAAACATTGAAGGGTGTGGGTTTTTTTTGGGGGGGGTTGATGCCTTGAAACTTTTACTTTAATCCACTGTAGCATTTAGGCTGAATGATGTAGTCTGCTTTGTTCAAATGTTATATAATTATACTGCTTGCAAAATCTAATTCACTTGTCAAAGCAGTGAAAGTATGTGTCTGCTTGTTGTTTTTTTTAAATTAATACTTTTAGTGTTCTCTTCCTGCCACAATTTTTGAATATTAAATATATGGATGGTTCGAGTTCACAGTTTTCTCACCATAAATATTTTCTAGTTTCGGATGCACGCTTGTGCTTTTGTGTTGTAGAGTTTTGATACTTAATCTGCATCATGGCCTTGAACTCTTAATAAAATGGAGTTATTCATGAATGAATACATTTAGGAATGCAGTCTGTATGGAATGAACTATTAAAATGCCTTTTGCTCTGGTTTTATTGCCTTTTGAATTCAGTGTTGTTAGGGCCTGGACTTCCTTGTAGTCTGAGTCAGCCTCCTTTTTAATTACAAATATTGTCATGTATTCATGTATTTAAAAAAAATTAACCCACCTTTCAGCATAAAGCATCCAATGCAGCTAATAGCAAAACTCAAAGCACTGTTAGCCAAACAAAAATGTAGCATTAAAATATCCCAGTAAATCCTGAGGAAAAGAAGCTGGCTTCACCAGATGCTTAAAAGCTCATCAGTTTAGACACTAACCAAATTGCTAAGGAAAGCGTTCCACTACTGTGGTGCCACTACTGAGAAGTCTTGTCTTGGGATTCTACCTTCCTACTATTGTAATAAAGTGGTTGTGCAAATGACATTTTGAAAGTATAATCTGTTTGAACAGCTCTTCAGTTGAAATGTTTTCATAGAATTATAGAATAGAATTATAGAGTTGGAAGAGACCACAAGAACCATAAAGGCAGGTCTACACTGGCTAGAATACTCCAGGCTGGCCCCAAAGCTTGCCCAAATTCCCCTCATTCTGTAGGCACTCTTAAGTGATGCTGGGGTGCTATTCGGCTTTGGACAGGCCTAACCTGGAATACTGTGTCCAGTTCTGGGCACCAGACTTCAAAAAGGATGTTACCAAGCTGGAGCGTATCCAGAGGAAGGAAACCAAAATAGTGAAGGGTCTGGAAACCATGCCCTGTGAGGAGAGACTTGGGGAGCTGGGTATGTTACCCTGAGGAAGAGAAGGTTAAGAGGGGATATGATAGCCCTGTTTAAATATTTGAAGGGGTGCCATACTGAGGATCGAACAAGTTTGTTTTCTTCTACTCCAAAGTATAGGGCCCTGAGCAATGGATGCAAACTATAGGGAAAGAGATTCCACCTCAACATTAGGAAGAACTTCCTGACAGTAATTACTGTTCAACCGTGGAAAACACTTGGAGTGTGATGGAGTCTTCTTCTTTGAAGGTTTTAAATGGAGATTGGATAGCCATCTGTCAGGGGTACTTTGCTAGGGTTGGACCTGATGGTCCTTGAGGTCTCTTTCACATCTATGATTCTATGGAGATCATCACATGGAGATAAGAAGCTGGAGAAAAATGCTATGCTGTCGTCATGTTTGCGCACAACGTCATGCCCATACCGTACTTGTCTCGTCCTCATAGCATCATTCTAGTGCAACTTCTCATTAACAACAAAAAATGTTAATGGCTTGCCAATAGCGCTTCATTAGCACTATCGTGAACATGTGAAAGGCAATCATGGCCCATTCCGCAAGGCATGAAGTACATCCCCAGGACTTACTAGGGTTAGAAAAGGGCATGCTTTACGCACGCCCCTAACCCTAGTACGTCCTGGGGATGTACAAAATGGCGGCGCCCGTTCTACACAGGCGCCGCCATCTTGATGTAGCGGATGCTTAGCATCTGCACGTCGCACGGTGCTAATGACGTCACGAGTGTACCATCGGCGCCTTGTGGCGTCATTAGTGTGCCACAACAAGAAGCGCCATTTTGGTGCTTTTTTGTGGCACCGGGGAGTCTTGTGATTTGGCCGCTGGGGCTCCTCGGTGCCGCTAATGGCGGCGGTGGCAGACCACTGCTTTCAGGCGGTCTGTAACACGCCCATGTTTCAATAGCACCATTGAGAAGCCATCATTAAACCTTCCAGATATAGAGTCCCCCAGTGTGTTGTTTGACAGAATCACTTCCTATGTCACACTTGTGAGTCACAGGAGAGTTCCTTAACAGTGAGAGATTACCTGATTTTTTTCTCTCTGATCACAACCCCTTCTTTCAACATGCAGAACGTAATAGCTCTATTTTACCATTCATGAATGGTTAATGCCATGTTATTGTGACACCGTGTGAATTTCACCATTGTATCATTCTTGCTAAATAATGTTAGAATAGCATTACAGTGGTCCCTTCTTTTACACAGGGGATCCATTCCAGAACTCCCCCCCCCGCGCATAGAAGAAATTCCATGTGTGCTTGAGCCCCATTAGAAGTAATGGGGCTCATGCTCACAGCGGCGCATATGCACCATTGCTTCTTTTGGTGTGCGGGGCCGCTTCTTCTGTCACTGCTTTCAGCATATGCAGAAAGCAGCATATAATGCGCCCGCGTCATATGTGGGTGCACTATGTTCAAGTGTAAATAGCCCTCATGTGCAAATCTACAGCACTAAATAAATAAATAAATAATGTGATAATTCCCTATGTCCCAGTATGCCACTCATTGCCAAATGATAAAGAAAGACACTTTTAATGCCAAAGTTTCTAGGTGAAAAGAAGGGATAAAAATAAATAAGCAAACATAGTAAACTGATCATCTTATTCATCATTTGAAAGCATGATGAATCAAGGGAGATGTGTGGCGTTGCTAAAATAAACCAGACCGAAATGGGCTGCATCTGCACTGCAGAATTTGTGAGGTTTGACACTGCTTTAACTGCCATGGCTCAGTGTTCTGGGATTCTGGCCTTTGTAGTTTTGTGAGACATTTAGCCTTCTCTGTCAGAGATTTCTACTGCCACAACAAACCCCAGGATCCCATAAGATGGAGCCATGATAGCTGAAGTGGTGTCAAACTGCATTAATTCTGAGTGTGGCAGCAAACTTGGATACTATGTACCTTTCTTCGTGGGGAGGCACCATTTACTCTTCTGCTTCAGACAGCAAAAATGTATTGATTCCATGGAGTTTCAGCTGTAAACTGTGACTATAGAAATTGTGGCTAGAGTAATCATACAAAGATTAAAATGCATTGGTCAGAATTTGATGGTTTTACTTTGAAACACACCTGGACGCCACTTAAAGTAGTAAATACTCTGAAAGTTTCCTGTTTAACAGTGTCAGGACACAACTGAAGAAATATGTGTATATTTCCCCTTACAAAAAACATTTTGTGCCTGCAAAATGTAAACTTCTGTATGTATTAAAGCACAGCTGCAACTATTTCATGACACACAGAAAATCAGAAAAATGTTACAAAATAAAAGATGTCTAATATTTAGATTTTACATTCTGCATCTCCAATTTATACTCTCAGGCTCATGAAGGTGACTTATGATGTGCAGTGTTTATGTTGGCAATGGGTCAAAACCAGAAAGGCCAAGTTTTCCAGATATTATCTCAAGCAATTTAAAAGTTCATTATAGAGCACCCACTAGGCTTTCTACAGTAAGGGTCTGTCAGCATTTTTTCAGTGGTTATAACTCAGGTATAAAGAAGAAGAACCATCTCTGTGGCTTAAAACCTGGTATTCAAAATTTAAAACTGGGAGCAAATTGTTTTAACAAATTAAAAAGTAAAATTGACTGTTATTACATTATGTATTATCTAAAAAAAATGCTGATTTCAATTCAGCATTTTTGAAGCTGCTTTTATTATGTAGTATCTAGTTTGAGATGAAGGCTGGTAATGTATAAAAGCAAATAAAAGACTTAACTTGGATTTATTGTCCAGTCTCTAATTTTATCTTACTATCAAGGTTTCATTGACATAAATAGATATCTTCTGGTGTAAGGGGCCTGAGCATAAGAAACTGAATATAAAAATGTTCAAGACATGATTTGAGGCAATACCAAAATCTGTGGATTCGCAAGTCCCATTAAATACAGTGAAATGGTAAAATGGTGCTTGAATCTGTGAATTTAAAAAATCTGTGGCTATGGAGAACTGACTGTATTTTCAAGCTGTGGATGGTTGAATCCATAGATGCAGAATCCATGGATACAGTGAGCCAACTGTACCTACAAAGACATGAACTGTATTTTGTAACAAATGAAGCTTTGTATTTTGTGACAATGCAAGTATCTTGTAACAGTGTACAGTATTTTGTTAAATTTTCATTTAATATATACATCATTTCTTAATGTCTCAAAAAACAAATCAGCACCCTCAATTAATTGTAACTCACACATGCTTTGTTTCTCTGGAAATCTTGTATGTACAGTCTAGGTTTTCAATACCCTTGTCAACGCAACAGTCACAGAGAAAAGAATAATTTTACTCTCTTCAATAGTATTATACTATGGCAACTAAATTGCTATCTTTGAAGTATAATCAAGTTCAGCATCGTAAAGAAATCTAATACTAAAATTTGAATGTGGTTTCTCAGAAGCTCTGCACTATTAGTTTGCTATTATTAAATACAGATTTCTGTGGGAATTCAAGAATGTGAGATCCAACTTAGACTATGCTTTTCCTTGACCTTGACTGTTCAGTGCACAATGCCAGATTATTGAATGCCTAAATGAGTGGCCAGTCTACTTTCTTCTACTTACTTGTAAAACTATAGTCAATTCACAAAGCCAGCATGGTGTAGTGGTTTGAACGTTAGACTAGGACAGAGTCTGGATCCTTGCTAGGCTATGGAAACAGGTCAAACTTTCATGCTATTCATCTCAGGGGTCAAAATGAAAAGAGTCTTATTAATAGTAACTATACTAGAATTAGTTGTGTGCCTTCAAGTAGTTTCCAACAAAACTACTTGAAGGCACACAACTATCAGGCCAATGTATCACAGGGTTTTCTAGGGCTGAGTGTGTGACTTGCCGAAGGTCACCCAGTGGGTTTCCATGGCTGAGCAGGGAATTGACCTTGGTCTCCAGAGTTGTAGTTCAATGCTTAAACCGCTACTACACCTTGCTGGCTCTCAAACCAGAATGCTTTGTCTAATTATTGAATTTATATGATTATCTACTGCTTAAAACAAGAATTGTATTCTTTTATAACACTGTACAAATAATTGGTTACTTTAGCTTAATTAACTTTTTGTACATGTTTTTCACAGATTATTTCTTGACTCTTGATGAGCCCATGAACAATATCACCACTACACTAGGTCAGACAGCAGAACTGCACTGTAAGGTATCTGGTAATCCTTCTCCAACTGTCCGTTGGCTGAAAAATGATGCTCCTGTTGTACAAGAACCCAGAAGGATATCTTTCCGTGCAACAAGCTATGGGTCTCGGCTGCGAATAAGAAACCTTGATACCACTGACACTGGCTACTTTCAGTGCGTGGCAACAAATGGCAGGAAAACTGTTTCTACAACTGGCGTCCTCTTTGTGAAATTTGGTAAGCCTTTATTGAGAAAGCTGCTGTTTCTGAGAAATATTGGATAACATTATAGAGGCAAATACCTTCCATATTTTTTATTGAGGACCACACAAGAAACTTTCCCAAGATGTCTTAGCAACATAACACACCCTGTGGCACACATGTTCAGACTGACAAAGCAATTCAGTTTCTTAGGCGCATTACAGAGCGCCCAAGAAGGGCGCTCTGCCGCCGCCTCCATTTCCGCCGCCAGGAAGCCTCAGCTTCCAAACGGGGAGGCTTCCCGGTGGTGGAAAAAGAAGCCGCAAAAAGCGGCTTCTTTTCGCGCCACGCTTGCAACGCACGAGTGTGCAAATGCGCACTCGTGACATCGCAAGGCAAGGGCAACATGTGGACGCTAAGAGTCCAGCATGTAAAAATGGTGGCGCCCGTGTGTATAGGGCGCCGCCATTTTTACGCCCTCGTCACATGCTAGGGGTGAGGCCAGTATGGACGCTAGGTCCTCGGCCAACCCCTAGCACGTGACAAGGGTGGCGCAAAGACCCATCTAGAACGGGCCTTGGTTTATTTAGTCACTTACTTTTCAGGTACCATGAAAAGTAGGTGATAGATGAAATATTTTAATACAGGTTGGGTATCCCTTATCTGAAATGCTTGGGACCAGAAGTGTTTTGGATTTTTTCAGATTTTGGAATAGGTATCTTGGAGATGGGACTCAAGTCTAAACATGAAATTTATTTACATTTCATATACACCTTGTAAACATATAAACATCTTATAAACTGAAGGTAATTTTAAGTATAATATTTTAATACTTTTATGCATGAAACAAAGTTTGTTTATACTGACCCATCAGGAAGCAAAGGTGTCACTATCTCAGCCACCCATGTGAACACCCATTGGAACTCAACCTGTATATACTGAGGTTATACTGAGGAATTATGGAACATTTGTTTATCATTGTACAGAGAATGTAGTTATTCTGTTCTTATATGTAAAAGAGCAGAATCTATACTTACTGATAGCATTTTGACTTAAGCTATGTAATAATGCCTTTCAGTCTTTTATTAGAATCTAGAAAATAAGCATCTTTCTAAAAACTCTCTCTTTCCCTCCTGTCATTCCCCTTATCTTTTTCTCCAGGTCCTCCCCCAACAGCCAGTCCAGGAACATCGTGAGTCCTTTGATACTTATTATGTTAATTAATCATGTACTTCAGTCTTTTTAAAAAGTGGTTTTGTAAAAGTTTTTTTTTCTGGCCTAAATTTTAGATGTTTAACCATTAGTAAATGGATGTTGGTATTCATGTTATTGTTAACACACTTTTCCATTTATATTTATGAGCTCTTCAGTCAGTGTACTTCCAGTCCAAGAATCCTGGTTTGTTGTTTCCAAACAACTAGGAACTGGAATTCAGCAACAAACCTTGGTTTCAGATGTGTGTTGTTAAGCAGCTGCCAAACCTATTTTAGAGGTTTTGTTATTCCCTGGTGTAGAACAAGCCTAACAGGAGGGTTGAACATGTGCCTTTCTAGGCAGTTCCATCCAGGGATCCTTCTCCATGGAGAAAACCCAGGATGGAGGAAGAGGGCCAGTGTGCTGCTGCCCAACACACACACACCCCTGTGGCTGTCTTCCGAGTCCAGCATGGATTTCAAAGGCATGGAGAGAAAAAGGCTGCCTTCTGAGTCCTTGGCGGACTCAGAGGGCATGGGAGGAGACCTTGGAGGACTCAGAACATGGGGTGGGTGAGGAAGGGAAGATACCCTGCAACTTCTTGGAGGACTTGGGGGCATGGGGAGGGAGGGAGGATGCCCTCAGAGTCCTTGGAGGACTCAGGGAGATGGGAGGGAAGGAAGGAAAGAGGCTGCCATGTGGATCCTCCATGAACTCAGAAGGCTTGGGTGGAGGCTGCCCTTTTGGCCCCACCTCCATAAGCCCCCTCCCCCATGCACTGGGTGACACCTGTGCTGGAAATGCCACTGGCAGGAATTATCAGGCAAATATTGGATGAGCCAGAATTCACAATACTGATTTGAGTGGAAAGGCAGTCATTTTGTCAGTTTAGGCACTATTTTGTAGCTACAAACCAAAAGTGGTCTATTTTAGCCTGAAAAGTACCTTCAGGAAAGCTATTCTTTGTTTGTCTGTCTGTCCACCCAAAAAGGAAAAGAATATTTTCCCAAGCTGTTTCTGCAGCCAGTGTGGCTTGGCTTATGATACCTTGTCAATTATAATTTGATTTATACACTCAGGCTAACTAATTCTAGGTTGGGAATCCTGCTTGGAAGATTGAAAGAATTTTTATTTCATTTTATGGAAGAAATGGACTAACTGTGGGAGTCATATGTTAGAAAAACTGATAGGTCCGAAGTAATTTTTTTTTTTTTTTTGTCATTTTCAGTCAGTTGTTGTTGTTAACTGTCTTAGAGTCAACTTCAACTCCTGAGGACCCCCCATGAGTGAAACACCTCCAACACCCCCTGTCCTCAACTGTTCTGTGCAGGTCCTGTAGGCTCAGGACATTGGCTTCCTTGATTGAATGTATGAATCTAGTATGCAGTCTTCCTCTCTTTCTAGTCCCCCTCCCATCTTTCCTAGCATTATTGAGTTTTCTGAGTCATTCCTTCTCATGATGTGTCCAAAGTATGACAGTTACAATTTGGCTTCCAGTGAGAGTTCAGGCCTGATCTGTTCTAGGACCCATTTGTTTGTCTTTTGGACTATCCACACTATCCTCAATACTCTCCTCAAGCACCACATCTCAAATGAGTTGTTTCTCCTTCTGTTTAATGTCTTCACTGTCCAGCTCTCACATTTGTACAAGGCGATGGGGAATACGATTGCTTCGATTATCCTAACTTTAGGATAGACTGTAGTCTATGTATCATTTATATTCTAGTACAGTATGGCAGTATTGAGTATTAGTGGACCCTTCCTATCCACAGAGATTTGGTTCCAAGCCCCATCCACCACAGATGAGAAAAAACACAGACAGTTGCACCCCATATTATTCAATTGGTGGTGCATTTGCATGCATGTACTGCCATTGAATATGGGGCATGGCGCTCTGCAGGTAATTGTCCCTGTAGATCACTAGCCCTCCAATGCGGTAGGGCCACTGTAGAACATTTGTGTGTGTGTGTCTATCAGTTCTGAGTGCCTCAACCAGTCCTACTGTATTATAGAAATTGAGTTAAGTAAGCGTAGTTTATAAAATTTGTTGGAAAGCACTAAATTTGCTGTTAGCAATAAGTGGAACAAAGGATTAAATTATGCTGGTGATTGCTGATCCAAAAACTAGGTTCATTGCCTCCTATTTCTACTTGTAGATATTTCTGTATCAGGATGTTACTGTTTGGACGTGTGCCTGCACAAATGTCTTCATGCCAGACATTGGAACCAAGGCATTCATATTAATTAAGTTTACTGAATTGTTTTTAACCAGAATGTAAAGTACCTTTTATTCTCAACAAAATTGAAATCAGTTTCTTGGGATGGGGCATAACATTTTTGTTTGGTACATTTTTCCCATCACCACTATGACTGCTTTGCTTTCCTTGTCAGGGTTTTCACTGTAATGGCCAGTAGTGGCTGCAAGAATGATGATTCAGAAAGAACAGGAGCATGGAGAACAAGGGGAAGGAGCAGGAAGAGAAGGCCCACAGTGCTATTCTTCTGCTTGTCCTATGAATGTGTTGTTGATGATCAGTTATTTAATTCTGAGTACAAATAAGCTGTTTGTTGACAGGTCTTTGGTAGCTCCTTAGCCTTCTGTGTCTCTTGGCTTGCTGGCCTCTTTTTGACATTTGACCCTCTTTGCTGTCCATTACCTGTTTTACCTGGCCACCAGTTAGCAGTTTGTAGATACGTTTTACCCTCCTGCTTTTCTCCACATCATCCTGCCAACTCTCCCTTGTATTTTCAGAGCTTTTCCATCCCCTTCTGGGAACAGTACATTCTTTGTAATTTGAGCTCCAAAGGGAGAAGGTGGTATATGATTCTATGTGTGTATATAAGTGCCTCTCAATCTGTCTACTCCCAAAAGACAATAGACAACAAATTATTTTCTTATTTAAAACATTAAAAAGATAAACAGAAAAAGCATTATTTTTCTAAAAGAAAGACTATAACACTTAATTGAAAAATTGTTAAATATCATACACAGTTAAAGCAACCAGAACCACGATTGGAATCAGAAGGAAGCATGGAAGTTGAGTGTAATTTAAAAATCTTTCCAGAAGGGATTTAAGAAAACTTTGAAAGCCATATGGAATAGTACAGTTTTAGTTGTTCACTGACAGTCAGTGAGGAAGGAGCCAGTCTGACTTCCTTTTGGAGGCAGTTCCTCAAGGTGCATCTATGCTGTAGAAATAATGCAGTTTGACACCACTTTAAGTGCTGTATCTCCATCCTATGGAATCCTCAGATTTGTACTTTATTTCTCTGCCGAAGAGTGCTGGTGCCTCACAAAATTACAGGTCCCAGGATGCTGTGGAATGGAGCCATGGCAGGTAAAGTGGTATCAAATTGCATTATTTCTACAATGTAGATACACCCTCAGTTGAAGTGCTGCTGTAAGAAAAGTCTTGTCTCAAGTGCTCACCATCCTAGGCCCCATACAGACAGGCCAAAATAAAGCTGCTTCGGGTCACTTTGGAGGTATGTTGTTTAAATGATGCATTCGTCCTAAGAGGCCGGAAGCTGCGCCAAAGCCACGCTCCAGTCTTAAGTACTGAAGCACTGCTTTGATGCAGCTTCCGGATTCTTAGGACGCATGCACCATTTAAACAGCATACCTCCAAAGTGACCCAAAGCAGCTTTATTTTGGTCTGTCTGTATGGAGCCCTAGTCTCTTGAGGTAGTGGAACATTCAGCAGGGATCTCTGCTGAGGATCTCAAATTTTGGCCAGGTTCATGTGAAGAGGAGGCAGTCTTCTTGCCATGCTTCTATTTAGTGTATGTTATATGGGTGCAGCCTTTTGTTTGTTCACTCAGCCATGCTACAGAACAGTTATCTACATAAAACCATTGGGGCTCTGCAGGTATTACACTGATAGCAAGGAAGTGGATTGGATAATTGTGATTAGGGATACATTTTGTAGGTTCCCTGGGAACTTAGGTTGGCACAAGGTTTATAGCTGTTGTTTATTCTCTATTAACTGCATTCTTTTGTTTCTGTCTTATTTATTGCTGTCATGCTACCCTTCTCCTTTTATGTTTTTTAGATTGTAAACCTGAGGACAGGGAAATGTCTAATTAACAAATTGTAAGCTGCTCTGATAGCCTTGGCTGAAGAGCAGGATATGAATAAATATTATTATCATTAAGTATGTTTCCTGCATCTTTCCCATTTGTAAACAATCATAGATGGATTATTTTCACCTTTATTGCAGCCTGGTTATTAGTACAGTCATACATTGTAAATTTAAATGCCAAATTAGAATGAATTAAACTAACAAAATGCCCCCTTTTCAATTTAAGCACAATTTGGAGTTTTGTGGGAGGGGTAGCTTTTTAGTGTAAACATAATGCAGCTTTCATTTATTTTCCTAACTCCAGTTAATGCACGGTGCTTTCACATTTCATTAAGACTGGATGTACAACAAACATTTCTGATAATGGGCATAAATGTAAAAGGAATAGGAGTGAAAAATAATGAAACAGTATAAACAACAGTAAGGAAACATTTTGACCTTCCAGGACTTTCTGTTCCTGGACTTAAAGTATCCATTCTTGAACAAAGGAACTTCAAAGGGAGACTTCAGCATGATAATAAGTTTTTTATGGCTACTAAGGATGTTAATTTAACTTAGCATTGCCAAAAGATTGGTGTTATCAGCATTGCTTTGTGAGTGAGCACTGTACTAATCTTACACACATTTAAGGTCTAACATAACTATGAGAGTTGGTATTTTATTTTTATTTCTTGCACCGAATTTTCTTCTGACTTTATTATTTACATTTGTTTTCTGTGCATAAGTTTAGATATATACACCTAGCAAACAATAGTCCAAACTTCACATTACTTCAGTTACATAAGACACAGCTTTCCTTCCCTTCTTTTGTTTACTCCAAAGTAAGCTAAAGCTGGGAACACTAGAGAATAATCTACACTACAGAAATAATGCAGTTTGACACCACTTTAACTACTATGCCTCCATGCTGTCGCATTCTGGGATTTGTAGTTTTGTTAGATATTTAGCCTCTGTCCGAGAGCTCTGGTGCCACAACAAACTACAAATCCTAAGATTCAATAGCATAATGGGATTTATTTTACTGTGTTATATATGGCTTTATATTGATGTAAGACACCTTGATCTTTATTGAGGAGATGGGATAGAAATAAATTATTATTATTATTATTATTATTATTATTATTATTATTGAGCAATGGTAATTAAAACAGTGTCAAACTGCATTATTTCTGCAGTGCAGATTAGATCTAGATTTGAAAAAAATTATTTGATGATATTAAACTTTCGAAATATGGAGAGTAATTCAGCATCAATAATACAAATAATTGAAATCATTTAATTAGGTTTATTGGCATTAATTGATTCATTATTTAATTTATTCGTTATTACCTTCAGTAGTGCTCTTTTTCATAATTTTAAAGTCGTCTTCCCTCCCATATTAATTTCCCCCCAAATGGGGACTACAAATGGGACAACAGAACTCATAATACAATCAGTGCTTGGGAATGGTGGAAGTCAACATGTCTGGAAATTGTCACATTAAGAAAGTGGCCCTACAGTGTAAGTTCTTATCTAATAACCTGTTCAGTTTAGTCGCTGCATTTTTTTTTCTATCCAGCCTCACCAACAGGTACCCTGTTCACTTGAACTTCAACCACCTTCTTATTAAATCCTAATAAGGTGTGATGTTAAACATTATTTAATAATGATACACTTGTTTCAGCTAGAGCAGTGCTATACAAAGTGATGGTCCATGGACCAGTGCCAGTCTGAAAACCATTGGCTGCTGCCAGTCCACAGTAGTTTCCAGAGGACAAAAAGAAATCATTATACCTAGCACATTAAAAAAATAAAATAAAATATAAGATGCTGGTTCCCAAAACGAATAGCCTAAAAATTACTAGAAAATAACTAGAGGACATTGATCTATTGCAAGTTCACCACTAAAGAGGCTGGCTGCAAAATAAGTTATTCAGGAGTGGAGAATTCCTAATAAAAATGTTTTGATTGCTTCTGAGGATATGCAGAACATTTTCCCGCACAACTGAATCACTGTATCCATTCTTCCTCACCACTGCCTTTCAAGAAGGGTGATCTGAAATTATCAGTGGCACATGTTTTGCATCTAGGAATCAGAGGTCCCAAGTTTACAGGCCCGTTATACTTTACAAGCATCTGACCTTGATCCTTTTTTTGTTTAAGCCTCCTGGCTTTGTATTGTACAGTAAGTCTAATGAAATAAAATGATGTTCACACTATTAATTTTGTAGTCTGCTTGGATTTCACATGATGTATATGAAATGTTTACTACAAAGGAAGGAATCAAAGTAGCCCAGGGACTGATATACATTAAACAGCACCAGATATCTACTCTGACATGGTCCTCCATGATCAATCCCTAAAAATTTCTTCTCCCCCTACTCTTGTCACCTAATAAACACAGGCTTAAGAGCATCAATCAAACCCCTCAAAGCATCTGACTCACTGATGGAACAGGTGGATAGAAAACAGAATGGGGTGGAGAGAGGAAAGAAAATGTGTGTGTTGTGTATAACAAGAACGCTTCCCTTAATTACCGAAGTGCCTAGCATTAGGAGAGCAATAATAAAAACATGGTGTAATAAAAGGATTAGAGAGGGGTTCATTGGAGTTACCCCCAAATAATGATGTACGGTACAACATTTCATTCCTGTTACAGTATACAGTGGAAACTAGAATAAAATCAAGACAAGAACAGAATTGAAGAGAGTCACAGTGGATCTGCCTTAAAGATTCCAACACCTTCTTTACAGGCCAGTAGAGCTTGACATTCTGAAAGTGCCATGTCTAAGCAAATTAATCTCGGCCCATGTCCCACTGCATCCTCTGTTCCAGGCTAGGATATACTTTTCACTCCTTCTTTTCCATTGTTTCTTCCATTACCCCCTGTCCCAGCTCTTCATTTGTTTCCCAGTTCTTCTGTTCCTGCATGCCAGACAGTTTTCTCTGTGTGTCTCTTCTCCAAGGGTGCATCTACACACTGTAGAAATAATGCAGTTTGATACCACTCCGAGTGCTGTAGTTCCATCCTATGGAATCCTGAGATTTGTAGTTTTACAAGGTCTAACCTTCTTTGCCAAAACATGCTGGTGCCTCACAAAATTACAAATCCTAGGATTCCATACATTGGAGCCTTGACAGTTAAAGTGGTGTCAAATTGCATTATTTCTACTGTGTAAATGCACCCAAAGAAAGCCATTATACAGAAGGCAGAACCATGCCATGCATTTTATCCAATCCTAATCCTATTTCCCTTACAGCCTTACTGTTTTACCTAACCTGGCAGAGACAGAACCACCTCCTAAAGAATTCTGAGGACCTGAAATGATTAACTCATTTAATTATAGACTTAACTTTTCCACTAATCTTGAAATCTAATTGTTAAGTTATACTAAGGTGAAATCTAGCAAATTAATGATTTACTGAAATAATTAACTACTTATTTCCTAAATCTGACTGTGGCTACTTGGTGCAACAATAGAAACTTTAATCCCTTTCTCCCCAGCTAATTTCCTACCAAAATCCTCTCATAGAAACAATTTTAAATACTCCATTAATGTTGAGAGTGTCACTTTTTATTAAATTCCAAGTTAGGGGAGGTGAATTTTGGAAGGAAACGGTATATTTTCCTTCCCCATGTGTGATGGCCCCAATCCAAATCAGGGATTCACATATTTGCTTTGGAGTGAAAAAAAAGAAGAGAGTGTGCTGCTCACTATGGCCTAAATCCTATTCATGGTTGCAGCTAGAGTAGGCCCATGGAATAAAGGGATTTACCTGTATATCGGTTCACCATTGAACAAAGTATTTAATGGGTCTATTCTAGCTGGAATTATCAATAGGATTCAGGCCATAATTAGCATAATGTGTATGTTTGTCTGAAGATATCACTTCATCCACCTGTTGACATGGACTCTAACCAGTAAAATGTGCCATAGTAAACTTCTAAGTGTTCATGGTGCTGAAAAATGCTATTTTTCCTGTCAGAGACCAGCTTGGCTACCCTTCTGGAAAGTATTACAAAAATTAAAATTAGTGTAAAATGTCATTCGATGTTTAAAATAAAAACACAAAGCCAACGTTTTTATTAAAAGACCTAAAATTACAAAAAGTAAAATAACCATAATATAATTTTAATAGAAAGCAGCATAGAAGAAATATAAAATCTTTGCAGATTTTTTCTTACAGTATGTTTAGCTGAGTAGTACAATTTCATTGGTACTGAAACCACAAGCCACAGCACAGAGATCCAAATTTTAAAAAGCTTGTTATATTCTGGGTACTGTATATGATGAGCTACCCAGTGTTCTACTGGTACTCACAGCAGAACATTCCCTCTCTTCTCCTTTTCAACACTCCATGCCACCTGAAAAGTAGCTCCAAAGATTTTTTTCAGCCATTCAGAACTATTTTGGGAAATGCATTGCAGTGGAGAAAGAGGATCAAGTTATTTTGCCAATAGAATGATCCTGGTGTATATATTCAAAATAAATACTATGGATGGATGCATGGATGGATGGATGGATGGATGGATGGATCATCTATTTTATAGATAAGGCCTAGATATAAAAATAAGTAAATAAGTGGGTACGAGGATGGATGGGTGGCTGGCTGGCTGGATGGATGGATGGAAAGAAGGAAGGAAGGAAATGAGTATCAAACTAGATTAAGTTAGGGGTGAAATAGAAGGCCAAAATAAGCAGGCTTCCAGCCAGCTTCAAGGCAGAGCATTTAGAAGATGCACGCCTTGAAGCCGTACTACAGGGAAAAAAGCCAGACAAAAAAGGAGCTGGAGTTTTTCACTTCTTCCTGGCAGGGATGTAGCAGGATTTTGGGAAGGGGGGGGGGGCTTCTGCACAGTGGCATGCACATGCCATTCATTGTATATAATATAAATTAATGGAAGGGGAGTCCGGACCCCACAGAACACCCTGCCAGCATCTGCATGGGCATGCCTCTGCCCAATGCCCTGTGAAGTGCTGCACTTGTGAATGTGTGCAGTTTCACAGGAACGGCCGTGTAATGTGATGGCAGTCACTGGTGGTTCACTCCTACAAAGCTGTGCAGCAATTGTGGGGTGGAACAGTAAAAAAAAAGTACCCATGTGGTCATGACATGTGCAGTCCAGCCACCTGGGGAGCAGGCGATGCGGTTGGTGGGTTTTCAGTGTGGCTTCAGAAAAGGCAGCTTCAAGCTGCTTTTTCTTGCCTATCTGTTTTCACCCCTTAGTCTTATGAAATGAGACTGTATTTCCAGAGCTATTACTACAAGTCAACCCACCACCAAAGAGGTCTAGCATTATATCTGTGTCTGTTCTCTGTTGTGCTTATCAGCTAGACTCCCAGAGGTACTGGTGTCATATTTATAGTGGTATTTGATACCCTCAGTCATGATATCCTTCTGCAGTGTTTTGGGAGGGACATTCTGGTCTTACTTCTCAGGCAGGTACCAGATGGTGGTTCTTCAAGATAGTTGCTCCTCAAAAAAGGAGTTATTATATGGTATGTTACAAGGTACAATTCTATTATCTCCAAAGGTTTTTGACGTCTGCGTGAAACTGCTGGGAGAGATCATCCAGGGGTATGGAGTGAGGTGTTATCAATATGCTGGTGACACCCAAATATATTCCTCCATGCCTTCAAAACCATCCTCAGTTAAAAATAGTGTGTCTCCTTTGAATAAATGCCTGGAAGGGGTAATGGACTGGATGAAAAAAACACATTGAAACTGAATCCAGACAAGACAGAAGTGCATACTATTAAGGACCTTAATCTGGGTTTCGAGGTTGGTCAACCAGTTCTGGATGGGGTTACACTTCCGCTGAAAGACTATATTAAAAGCTTGGGAATGCTCCTGGATTAGTCTCTCCAAATGTCAGCCCAGACAGATGCGACGTTGAGCAGTACAGTGGGCCCTCCCCTTACGCGGGGGATCTGTTCTGATCCATTCCGTTAGAGATTCAGCAGCCATGGACTTGGGAGTAACCATCATTGATCTTAGTCTGCTCTGTAAATGAACCATTGATCTACTCCATTGTAAGGTAGTCCTTCACTAGCAAACACTTTTATTATTCTTCAACTTTCTAAAAAAGTTATCTCCTAGCAGTTATCCATTGTTTGCCACATTTTGAAATCTGAGATAATTGCCATGACGTATGACGATCAACTCTTTTAATGGTCTTAGAGCTGTATTACTTCCTTAATCTTTGAGCTCCTTGGCTGCAACCATGATGGATCAGCAGTCAGAGGAGAGATAGAACAGTCTGCTGCAGCCACACAAGCAACTGCTTGAGACATGGCACTGCAGATTCCAAGAGATAAGAGGATTTCTTAAAAGGGGAGAAATATTTTCTAGCCTGGGAAAATGGCTGAAACTCTAGCCTTCTCCATCTTCATGTCATTCTCCCCACCTTTTTCACTTCTTATATCATTATCCTAGACTCCATGGTGCATTTATACCAGCATAAATCAGTTGTAAGCTTGCTGAAAGCTTTGAAAGAATTTACATTGCAGTAGCTGAGAGAAAACACAGGCTTGCGGAATCATCTGGATATAAATTTCAATTAAGTGGGAGGCACAAATTATTATTCTTTAATTAAAAACACATGAAAATAATTTCACTATGAGCCAAATAAAATCTGATTCCAATTCCTCTTGGAATGGATTATTTGAAAATCAATGGCTCTTAAGCTGTGATTAATACTCCCCATTAATTTCAATGGGTTTCCTCTAAGACAGGGGCAGGTGAAACTGCAGAAGGTCTTGGGTCCAGTTTTCTGCCATGGCGACCCTTTGGAGGCCACATCGATAAATTTATATATATTTTTAAAGTGAACTCAAGTCCACTTCTGAGGCTCTTTCACTCTATAGAGTTATAGGACTATTGTATATAACACATCATTGAGTTATAGGACTATTATTCCATTTTGTCTGCCATGGTAGCTTGCTATGGAATTTTGGGACTGGCAGTTTAAGGAAGGGCATTTGAAAGTATAAAATAAAATAAATTGCAGCCAGAGCTCTCCAGTGCCTCCCCAAACTACACATTCCAGCAAAATGCAAACTGAAAAAACCACCCAGGGTCAGGGGTTTTCCCAGCAGACAATGATCACCAATTAAACAGACACTAATCCTCTTTGCATATCCTCCCACCCTGAGACCTTGCCATTCAACAACAGAACAATACACAGATTAACATGGAAATCACTCCTCCCTGCACAGGATCACACAGTGTGTGTGTATACCCCACTCTTTTCCATGCCAGAATTCTCTGAAGATGCCAGCCACAGAATAAACTATAACGTGGCCACCTAACCTGAAAACCCCATAAAAAAATATTAAGCTCTTATTCTTGGTGCTTAAAACTGGAAAGAAGAACAACAAATTAAGTCTGAATGCACTATCAGTCTGCATTTGCAACAAGATTACTATATGGTGTAATAAGACATAGTGCTTGCACCAAGAGTACCGTGTTAGTCTTTACATTTGTTGGATTAAAGGAGTAAAAGCCCCACATTTGGCCACAGTGGTGGGATTTCTTGAGAGAAACCATCACAGTTGATGCCATATGGGTTGAGGACTCCCACATTTGGTGGCGTCGTTATATTTTAATATTATAACTTATTTAGTGGTCCATTAATGTTGCACATTTACTGATTTTTATATACACTTTTAAAAAACTTTTTCTGGGCCATCATGAGTTCCAGTTCTGAGATAAAGTCAGGGTTATTTCTTAATTATAATTTTTGCTAGTCCTCCCACAAAAACTGTTCAGGGTCATGAACGAAGATCCTTTCTTCCTCTTTTATCCTCACAACAACCTATGAGGTAGATTAATCTTAAAGATAGTGACTAAGCACACCTGGTGAACATAAGGTCATCCAGTGAACCTGGCTGAAAGGATTTGAACCTGATTGTCTGGCGTAGGTGTCTGCCAGGTGTTTGGCAAGTACTATGTTTTCATAGCTCTAGGAAGACAGTCAAAATTGAAGGTTTATTCGTCCTTAAGACATGACTAATGGGCTGCTTTTGATCTGTGCTGAGTAATCTGACATAATATATACAATATATACCCTCATGTATACCTGGATAACATAGCTGGGTTAAAATAAAATTCCAGCATGATTTTTTTTTTTACAGATGATATATATATGGAGAAATGTGGGATATTAATTCAATCAATCAGACCATCAATAACATAAGGGAAACATAATTTCTTCTTAGATCTCTCTCTCTCTCTCTCTTCTGAAGTACATCCATCTAAAAATGATAGAATTCTAGACAAAAGCATATTCCTGTGGCAATACCATTTCATCTTTATTTGCCTATATGTAGAGTCTAAGCATACTTGTAATTGTAGCGTTTTTTAGGATTCGGTCATACAGATCTGAAGCCCCTGTAATTTTAATTGATACTATAATGGCTCACTTGTAAAACCTCTCCACAAAATATATGCAATCTGTCAAAATCACAAGCTGCCTTTATTTTACAGACGTTCAGGAGCAGAACAGGAACTGAGTGCAAATAAAAGGTGATTGTTCTGCTCCAACTACATATTTTGATTTGTCAAAGTAGATTTTGTCAGCACTCTGAAAGCACAGTCTTAATGATATTATAAAGTTTGTACTTTGTAAGTGTCTTTGGATTGAGAGACAATTTGGAAATACGAAAATAAATAAACATACCCTATCCATATAGGACGTAAGTGCATACCAGCAGATGGAGAACCACTAGTACAATTAATGCAGCATATGCAGTTCTCCTTTCTAAAAAAGCAGATGGATTGTGTGTGTCGAGTTGCTTTTTAGAGGTGGACCTTTGATAATTTAGTGTTCAGAAGGTGCAACATGAATCTGGGTTGCGGTTGCATACAAACTGATTGAAAAGTTGCAGATTTTGTTCCTATTCTTTGCAATTTTATTTTGGAAATCCATACAAGTTTTGTTTTACCATCATATTTTCTTTCAGCTCCCAGTACAATCACAGACATTTTATATTAGCACCCCAGGTCAGTTTACTTTAAACCAGTTTAAAACTGGAAAGAAGAGGAACAAAATTAGAGACTTTTAAATCAGTCTGAATGCACCCTCAGTTTGCATTTGCAACAAGATTACTATATGGTGTAATATAGCATAGTTGCAATTGTGCTATAGACATAAACATACTTAATCTGCCAGGATTTAGGACAGGGGCAGAGAAAGTTCCATACATGGTCCCCAAGGCCCCTTTTTGCAGCCTCCAGCACACCCAAAGGGACTCCCAAAGCTCCTAGATTTTGTGTTGTTGCTGTTGTTGTTGTATGCCTTCATGTAATTTCTGATTTATGGTAACCCTAGGGCAGACCTATCATATCGTATTCTTGGCAAGATTTGTTCACAGTGGGTTTGCCTTTGCCTTCCCTTGAGGCTGAGAGAGTATGACTTGCCAAAGGTCATCCAGTGGGTTTCTATGGCCGAGTGGGGATTCAAATCCTGTTCTCCAGAGTTGTAGCACTCAAATCATTATTGGATGAAGCTGATAGAAAGCTGACAACTCCAAAGTATGGACAGAATTTCCTGTACAAAAGTGTGACTCGTATATGGGAGTACAGTATACCAATATTTTTCCGGTGGTTTTTTTTTTTTTAATTTTCAGAAAAAAATTGAAAACTGAGCCCTCTCTCGGTGGCTACAATGATCCACACACAAAAAAATTCCACACAAAATAACCAGTATGGCCATAGTGGTTTGAGTGTTAAACTATAACTCTGGAGACTAGGGTTCAATTCCCTGTTCCGCCATGAAACCCACTGGTGACCTTGTGCAAGTCATGCTCTCAGCCTAGGGGAAGGCAATGAAAGACCTTTGAACAAATCTTGCCAAGAAAACCCCAAGATACGGGCACCTTATGGTTGCCATAAGTTGGAAACAACTTGAAGGTACACAACAACAAATAGAAAACTCTAGCTATGAAGCATCTCTGATGTTCCAGCAGTTTCATCCCAAAGCCCAAATCCATATGAATGTTCATGCCTTGTACACCATTCATCTTGTTACCTTTTTACACACCCTCATGCATATATAGCAACGTACATAAATTGTACTGGCTCAGTAATTTGAACACAACCATACACCCACATGTACATATAAAAAGAAATATACTTGTGGGAGAAAATGAAGTAGTATGGAAGTTGTCGGTGATGTCTGTCACTGACAGAAACCATGTTGCATTCTGCCAACATTATGTCATCTTGCTTTTTAAAAAAAATAAAATATTAAATCCCCCCACAGTCATACGAGGTTATCTGTTGGCCTCTGCATGTAAGAGTTACATAAATTATACATTCCCAGGTGATGGCCTGGGTGTTGTCAACCTAAGCTGCAGAAGTTGGAGACAGTCTGTGGAGCTCTCTGTTTGGCTTTTGAAGTTAGATTTTTAAAATCCAACTTTTAGCTTTGGATTATTAGCTGTAGTTTCTTAGTTTTGAAGGGTAGAAATTAGCCAAGTTTCAGTGATGATAGAAACTCCCAAATACTTTCAAAGCTGAGCTGTGCAATCCATCCAGATATTTCAGTATGTCTTGTCACAAAAGATTGTTGTATCCTAGTGTGACTAATCACTAAATGCAATGCTAATTTCTAGGGTGATTCTTTGTGTATATGTGCCTTCATGTTGCCTGTCAATTTATGGCAGTCCTCGTGAATTTCATAGGGCTTTCATAGGCAAGGGATACTCAAGAGGTGGTTTTACCAATTCCTTCCTCTGAAATATAGCCTACAGCACCCAGGATTCAAGCAAACAGTCATCCATCCACGTACTAGCATAACTTCCTTGATCAGATAGGATCTGGTGCCTTTAGGGTATTAAGGTGGTGGTGGTGATGTTGTTGTTGTTCTTGTTGTGTGCCTTCAAGTCATTTCTGACTTATGGTAACCAAAGGCTGTTGTTGGGTTTTCTTGGCAAGATTTTTTCAGAGGAGTTTGCCACTGCCTTCCTCTGAGGCTGAGACAATGTGATTTGCTCAAGGTGACCCAATGGGTTTTCTGACCAAGTCAGGAATCAAATCCTGGTCTCCATAGTAGTAGTCTAACACACAAACACTACAACATGCTGGCTTACACCATTTGATTATACTGTTGTTTATCATTATATTACATTTTGACACATACAGGCTTAAATAGAAACAGATTTTCATAAGCTGAATCAGGAACAGTTCAGAAACACATGCAAAGAAGTGCGCTTCTTTACACATGTGCAAAATGTCCTCTTTTCATCATTAGGAAAGCATAGGCTTTACCTCAAATATCAAGTGACTTTCAAGAACCAAAACCAAGCATCAAATACAGAAGCTTTTAAGAAAACATCCTAGACTAGTGCTACTGAGTATGGGCCAGTCCCTGGCAAGTTTCTAAAAAAGAAAGAAACTATTATACCCAAAGGGAACAAACTGGGAACAGACCGTGGTACCTTGGGAAGAAAATAATTTCTGGTTCCCCACATCAGATAACCTGAAAAGCAGAGTTCTAGAATATCTAACATAAATGAGATATGAAAATTTTCTTAACGTTTAATAATTTGTCATAAAGAGGGGCTCGTTTTAGACATCTCTGTTTGAATATGGTTCAGTCGTCAGTGTGATCATCAAAATAGTTTTCTTATAGAATGTGTATGAAATTGATGTGTTTTAGAGAATGCTGTTTTCATAGGAGGAGTATGAAGTATATATATTTTGAAGCGTGTAGTAGGCATGGCAATCAGGAGGGAGAGAGAGTTATTTAGTTCTGTTTTTCCCAACTGAAATTTACTTGAGACATTAGGGATGTTAAATTATATGTTTGAAAACTGAATTCGTAGTTTTTGAAAAGGAAAATATAATCCACACATATTTGTGCCTGAAGCTTTATGACCGACTCTTGTTAAGTCTTGTTTCCCAAATACAATGGATAATAGTGAATGGCAACTTCAGATTGCCATAATGTTACAGTCTCAAGTATCTTATTCTAATCTCTGAATTCTGGACTTCTCAGAACCTTGAAACCAGATATTTTGCACACACCTTGAATTGCCACTCAAAATGGCCCTATGACCCATGACTGATTGACACACAAAGTGGAGGTGAAAGGTTAGGTTTTCATTTCTTTTAAGGAATAGCAGCAAAGACCTTTGAAATTCAGAGACCTGCAGCAGCTATGTTTATATAAACACTTTGAGGAAATCCTGAAATTGTACATTTGACACATGTATTAAAGAACATTAGGCATTTATATTTTCCCTGTTTTAGAATAAAATGAGGAAAATTTGTCATGGAGCTTTGTGAGGAGGCCTTGACATAAAAGTGTTCAAAATATAAATAGTCCACATGCTTCTTTTTCTTCACTTGCCATCCGTTTCAGTATTATTCAGTTGCTGGAAAAAGTGCTTAACAATAACTGGCCAAAACTAGCTTAACCTGGAACTTCCAGGAAATCATAATGCAGTTATTGCATTGAGTTTGGCAGAACTGATGCAGGCATGAATGCTATAGACTACAGGGGTGAATGCCATTAATAATATTGGGGAGGGGCAGGAAATAATAAACTGAGCAATTTGGGGTGTTTTCTTCTAGAAGGGTGTTCTGTTCATATAATGACGCATAGTTCCAAAACTCAAGAGACAGCAAAGAAAGCCAGAGGGCTGGGCAGCAGAAACTGTGAATGTGTCATTCCATCTGTTTTTCCATTACAGCAAAATTCAGCCATTAATGTTTCCAATGGTGGGCAGTTGGACTTTTTGAGGACTGATCGTGTTCATCAGTTGAGTTACACACACGCACACACCTACACATACACTTTCAAGTCACCTGTTAACATATGGCAGCCCCATGAATTTCCTAGGCAAAGTATTCTTAGACAAAGAATACCCAGATCATACATAGAGAGAGAAAAATCAGATGTTAACCTAACTGGTGTCAGGGATGATGGGAGTTGTAGCTCTTCACCTCTGGCTCTAACTCACCACCTTGTTATGCACCGGCGCTGACCAGTTTTGGCCAGTGGTTAAAGCTTTGCTCTAAAGCAACAGAGTTTCAGAGAATAGGCTGAAGACCCTGACAAACTCTCCAAGCCTTCTCACTCTTGCTCCACAGAAGTCTTCACACTTCTCCAGGTTCCTGCTGGCTCTTGTATCTTCAGTCAAGACACCAGACAACTCAGTAGTCTTATATAAAAGATCTACTTTATTCTACTATATACAATACTCCAAACTATCCACACTACTCCACAACTACCCACAAAATACATTGGGAATCAAAGCAATTATTATAGTCATAGTAAAACACCACCCACTCTTGTCAGTTTCCACCCAGTGGGTGTGTACATCCATTTTGATTGGTTTTCATAGTTCATCCCATAATTAATGATTTCATCATTTCACCTTGTCCACTTAACAATTCTCAGGTGCTTTCAATTATCCACTCTGCATTTCTGTCCTTGGCATTTAGGACTTGCTAATTACATTACCTTTTACACCTGTGTGGCTTCTAAATTGCTTTTGCTTAGTCATACTGACTCTCACATACATGTTTTATTTCTTCTACTGTATATCCCATGTTGCATTTTCCTTAACAACTGGAACTTACAGGATGGTGTGGAAGGGGCTATAAATGGATCTCTTCACAGTACAGAAAACTTCAAAAGTGTTGTAGTTGGGAAGAGGCAATGAGATGAAAAAAATAACCATCAAGAAAACCCAACCGATGGGGAGAGTGTTAATCTGCCTGGTGGTTTTTCTAAGAACAGTGAAAATTATGAGAGAGACACTTTCTGTGCCAGAAATGTTCTGCTCCTGCTCTGTCATGCATATACCACAGGCTTGAAAGATTAACGTAATTCAGTCCTGCATTGCCAGACTATACTGAATCTTCAAAAAGATTGCAGACTCATTCCAGTTCAGGCAGAGGTTGAGCTAGCTTTTTTATTCTGAGATTGCATATGATGTGTGCAGGGGTTGTTCTGATGAAGCCACACGCTCTTCTCACTCCACACCACAAGAATTTCAGATTTATTTCCAGGGGAGAAAAGCTTACCTTTTCCTTCCCAATCTGGCTTCATTGCTGAAGTGTATATCTTCTGTGATGACTCCCAGAAACCATAAACAATCATTTTACAGAGTGAGAACATTCTATAGAATCCTAGTGAGGAAGATGACATGAAACCCAATATGAAGCCAGTAAGAGCAGATTCATTTATTGCTTTCAACAGAAAGGAGCACGTTGGAAGCTATGTGGCCCATACCCATTTCTTTTAAAGCTAACAAAGCTGCCCATTGTTGTAAAAAAGTGTCAATCTTGCAAACCTCAGCTTAAACAAGTTTACCCTGCACTTTGCAGACCTTTGGAGTAGCCAGTGGTCTCAATCTTTGGGAATGTGTTTATTCAGTCTAGTAAAAACATTAAAAAGGGGAATAAATCTCTAGTGACCTAAACTGCTTCGCACTGCCACTATAAACCATAGAACATTTAGAAAGGACTTTTAGAGGTAAAGATAATATAGTTTGCATAGCCAATGTGTACATTATGGTCTTGAGTGGTAGTTACAGAGGTTGGTTGCAAGTTATATTACTTCATCACAAAATCATTAAGGATGTGGAAGAAAGATTATAAGTTGTTACATCATTTATTCTGATAATTAAAGCCATGCACACAGCTACAGAGTTAGTTGTATTAAAGAAGTAGAACGATGGACATGTTATGGTAGAAGTTCAATTGCTGTAAAAAGAGGTTAAACATTGACTTCACAATGTGTCAAATTTATTGATCTTGTTAACAGCAACAACAAAAATATGCATGTTTATTTCTGTGGGAAAGAAAAACATTTTTCTGACTTGTTATCATTTATATATTTCTGTTTCTGAAGCATCTAGTTTTTCTTTTCATTACATGCTATTGTGTTCATTTATAATAATGCATTTTTTCTTTTAATATCCTGTTTCTTGTCATGTTTGAAACTATTTTAGTGAGAGTGCAGAATAGTGGGAGGTCTTTTTTTCAACTCTGGGTCCTTGCATTGCATCAGAAACAGCTTTTGAAAATCCCTCAAAATTCAAAGGCTGCTTGTTAAAGAGACAACAGTGGAACTGCGGTTTGCAAACATGGACTCACTCTGAGACAGTAATGCGTACATTATTAGCTGGTGCTTTTGCCTTGTCTTAAACTTAAATTACCAATATGAAAGCACAGCAACTACATCATTTGGGTTTGCTCCATATTTGTGTTAATATAGATAAATTTTAAGATAACAGTTCCTCTGATGTGAGAACAGCCTGATGCTAGCCATGCCAAAATCCAGTCCAACAGTCCATTAATGCAGCCAATGATGTAGAAAAAGCAATATATGTTTTGATTCACATCTAAAGTATCTTTCTCATAAACGTAACATTGCTTCATTGTTTTGGTAGCATATGGCCATATTTTCTAAAATAATACTTGGCTGAAGCTGCAGCTGATTTTTTAAATGCACTTGTAAAATACATGTTTTCTATTACTAGGCCACGATAAGAGTTTCCCTTGATATAAACCAGCTTTCTCTCCAACATAAGCCATCAGCTTTTGGACTTGATAAAGTACAACAGCACAAAAATGCTATACTAGATCTTATTAAAACAAGATTTTCCTAAAGAGACGGCTTCTTTGAAGCATCTTTCTAACCTCAGGTAATAATTTTTCCAGTGATAACCCAGATAAATGAAATGATTTAATGCATACAGGTTTATCTTTAGCAATTAACATTGTTAAGAATACCATAAAAATTGACCTTGTCATGCCACTTTTTACAGAAGAGCATCAGCCTCATTGTTTACTATATGTCTGATGGATGGGGTACCTCTTACTTAAAAAAAGAAGAGGAAGAAAGAAAGAAAGAAAGAAAGAAAGAAATATTAGAATGATAAGAAGCATATAAGATAAAATAAAATATTGTACTTAAAACTTCTGCATACATTATATTAGGGACAAAACTTTTGTTTAAAACTATTACTGTTTTTTTAAATAATTCCTCTCCAAAAAAATGTTTTGAGTAATTATATTTCCAGTGTTTTCCTAGCCCTCTGGAGGATATTGTGGATGGGGGATACAGGGGTTGTAGTTCACTCCTGGTAGCAGAGAGACAACTGACTATGCATTCTATGTGGTGATAGCCAATTAATACACCAAAATTTGTGCAAGTCACTTGTTAATTGATGCTTTTCCAGTGTTACATAGCGCCCTTTCTCCCCATGTTGCTGTCTATTCTGTTATTCAGTAGGATGACTGTATGCAGATGGGTAGATCTGAACCTACACTTTGGTAGGATATTCTGGATTTATCTTCACTATTGTTATATATTGCAAAGTTATTTTTCAAGCCTCCAGTAATGATAAATCACCTTTTAAATAGGTTTCAGCCCCTCCTCTGTCTTATTTAACTTGAAAAAAATAACTGTTTTTCAAAACCAGAAGTGGGCTTCCAGTTGTGTGGCCTTCAGTTTTTTTTCAGGGACAAAGAGGTTTCCCTTGATGACTTCTTTCTTCCACTGGTTACACTGGCTCATACTATCTAAAAAAAACCAACCTTAATATTAATACTATCCCCCCCCCCCCCCCCCGCAGCTGATAAGGCAGAAGACATAACCATAATCCAGTTGTTAATTTTACTAAGAATAGGTTCATTAAATCAACTGGAATTTAGTAGTTCTCACATCTGCAATAGAACCAAAGGAATCTTTTCAGATAACGTTTTGACCCCAAGGAACTTTTTGTATATTTATTGCTTTTTTGTATCAGTTAAAGGCTACTTTAAATACTACTACCAGCCACTTGAAAGACCTATATCATCTCACACAGCTCTTTGAACACTTATGACCAGTGTCACAATTCCTGTGCTATTACATTCTATCCTACCCCTACAATGGTGTAATATTTAAAAACGTGTGGCTTTAATATCAGGTCTTCTGAAGAAGGGGATTCATATCCACAAAAGCTCATGCTAAAATACGTCAATTAGTCTTAAGCTGCTGCAAGGTTCCATTGATTCAATTCCACTGATTTCTTTGTTGGGTCTCCACTATCTGAGAATAAAAGAAGAAATAAGTGTGTCACTGAGATCGAAGGCAGATGGAAGGGAAAAGCCAGCTCACTCACTCCTTTTTTTGTGGGGAGAACCTCCTGACCACATGGCCAGCTCCCACAATAGGCCAACAACTGATGCACAGTGAGCACTGCCCCCTTCCTACTATGAGGACAGACCCACAATAATGGAACAGTTGCAGCTACAAGCTTAGTTGCATTGTTATTTTTTCTGTTCTGCTGCAAATGCATGCACATGGATGCGCCGCCAGCAGCAGCCAAACACCTCCCCTGTCCTGGCCAACTGCCAGCCCATTGGATGGCCTGTGCAGCCATCTGCTCAATTGCATGACCAATGAACTGCCTGTACTCCCAGTGATGCATTAGCACAGCACACACCTGTCAGGCAATGACATCCCTCCCCACTCCTTGTACAATGGGCCCTTCCTTTATGTGGGATCCCCTGCTTAAGGAGAAATCTGTGTATGTTTGCAAATCATTGCAAACTATGGGGCGCATGCTCATGGATCGTGGCAGCACACACACCATTACTTTAATAGTCATGTGGCTTCCATGTAAGCTGGAAGCCGCATATAGTGCACCCGCATATGGCATGGGTGCACTGTACATATCCCCTTTCTCCCCATGGCCCCTTGTTTGTCAATGTTCTTTATTAAATCCATTTTATTGCTGGTAAATGGCATGTCTGTAATAATTTTGTTTCATAGGCTATGCGATGGGTCAATGATGTCACTGACCACTCATGTACTTATGTGATAGATTGTGGATGGGCAACAAAAAAATTGTCTAGCAATGGCACTGGCAGCCACCAGGTCCCTTCCTTCCTTCCACACCAGTACAGTCCACATGCCAATGTGATAGTTCACTCTTTCCAGCTTGACCTGGAACAATCTAGAACTGTGGTAGCGAACCTATTGCATGCCAGAGATGGCACGCGAAGCCATTTTCCAGGGCATGTGGAGCATGAGGAAGAGGAGGAACAGCTGCGTGCCTGTTCTTTCCCTTCCCGGCCATCCTAGGCTTTCAGCTGTCTCCAGAAAGGCAGCTGAAGTTCCAGGAGGGTGTGGATGCTGGTAGAGTAGGAACAGGCATGCGCCTATTTCTCTTCTCCCCCCCCCCCCCCCCGGCCTTCAGCTGTCTCTGGAGAAGCAGCTTAAAGGCCCAGGATGGTGGGGAGAAGAAGTCCTGCCCCAGATGTCATGTCCCTGGAAGGTGGAAGTTCTAACCCCAGAGGGCAGAAGTCCCACCCTGGAAGTCCTCCCCCCCCCAGTGTCGGTACACCTTTATGTTTGGGCACTCAGTCCCTAAAAGGTTTACCATCACTCATCTAGGATTTATTTTGCTTTGGTGTTAGACCACCACCACCACAACAACCAAGGGTTTTTAAATACATAGGAGTTGAGGGCAGGGGTGGAGGGAAAGAAGTATTCTGGAGAAATGTATCTTCATAGTAGATATCTCCCCCTTAAGTCCATTCTCAGCAGCAGGATTCCTAACTATTATTTTTCTCCCCTTACAAGACCTTGGAACCAATGGCCAGAAGCAAACATTATTTGCTAAAAAAGTTTGCACCCAAAACAAAATACTTTTCAACTGTATACACCAGTGGCTACATATGATGATAGTGTGGTCTTTCTTGTCCTCAAGCACACTGATCATAGCATTCTTTCCCTTTTTTTCACTCTCACTCTTACTGAACTTACTGGTAAAATATAATTTGGTAATTTTGAAGAAAATACGCATATACCCTTGGGTCTGAGTAAGTTCCATTTATGAATACAAAGGCAGGTCTTAATTTTCACCAAAACATATGTTCATAGCTGTTTGTTGCTTTAGGAATCAATTTCTTATCTCAAGAGCAATCTGTCTTTTTCTGACTCCAGTTTAATATAGCTCATGAGATTCTTAAAGCTGACCAATTATTCCCCAATGAATAGCTTCTATTTATATGTGTCTATCAGGAGTGGAATTTATGAAAGACACATAAGTTATGCAACGTAATAATGTTTTCACAGTTGTTAAACCACTCCATCTATTTTAACGAAGAGAAACTGCATATTAGATGTTGGATTCAACAGCTGCCCAAAATGATGTTAGAAAATCAAGACTCTAATCCAAACAAACCTCAGATAATGTAGTGGAAGGAGTCACAAGTTGACTTTTTCTACTTTACATCATTTAATAGATATATAGTGAAAAAGATACTTTGAGCAACTGTTCCATGAATGCCATCAGGATCCAGTAAGTGCTCCCTGCTGGTGGAAAGGCAGAAGAGAGTCATTTATACTCTCTTCATTTTCAACCCCCAAGCTCTGCTTCTCACACTACTTCAACCCCCACCCAGAACATACATTGTATTACACAATCAGATGTTTTGTCATAATTGTGATACCTGAAATGTCAATATCAAAGGACCAGATGCCTATAACTTTCTTATTACCGTATATGCTTGACTATAAATGAACCTCAAGGGCAGGGTTGGGGGGGGGGGGAATTATGAATTTTGATATGACCCGTGGATAAATCAAGGGTAAGACTTAGGGGCATGCAATGAAAGAAGTAAAGGACAAAGCAAAGGAAAACAATGCCAACTTACAAAATTACAGCAGGCATAACTATTTGTACTCATACTAAAAGGCTGGATGGATGAAAGAGGAGAAGGGGGTCAATGTTTCTGGGGCAGATTAAACTCTTGCCTTTCCCCAGAGGATGGATG
>NC_056525.1:89721916-89758496 GCF_019175285.1 Sceloporus undulatus
GATAGATAGATAGATAGATAGATAGATAGATAGATAGATAGATAGATAGATAGAGAGTGTTATAGTACAGTACTTACATTGACCCATGGATAAGTCGACTCAGTTTTTTGGGGTCAATTTTTTAACCTAAATTTCTAGACTAATCATGAGCATATACATAATATTTTATCTTTATGCTCCCTAAAAGTGCTTTTCCAGTAGGCTGTCAATATGATTCTTTTTCTGGCAATTATTAATATGTGCTGAGTTAAAAATCAGGCAGCATGTATGTATCTTTAAATTTAGTCAATTAACATAGCACACTTTTCATCCAATTGTAAGATTTAGTTAATCTGCTTTTCATCATACTCAAATCCAGAACATTGGCTCACTAAGAGTGATATATATTAAAACCTATAACCATAATCACATATTTTTATATTACCTTTTTTAAACCATGGCAATAGTGATACTGATGAAAATGTAGATAATCTCTTGAAGAGGTGAAATCACATATTTCGTTCCATGTTCTTCTAATCAGATATTCACTTCAGAAAACAGGCCATATCATTTACGAGTAGTGCACAGGCTCTTTTTGCCAGGAGCAGAAGAAAGTCTAGCAACACAAAGGTGCGTTTACTTTTAGAGGCTTGGTTTCCATGGATAACCTGCCGTTGTTTGTAAAAAACACATGATTTGGCTTTTCTTTAGCAGGGAAAAAATAGGAGGGCATCAGTATAATACTATATGTGTTCTCATTCTGATGAAACATAAATAAAAACAATTATGTATATATAAAGTTGTAACTTTAAAAGATAAGGAGCACTGAGTCTGGAATCAGAATACTTTTCTCTGGCACAGAACAGACTGCCCATTTACGGTGGTCCGGGGCCAATTTTAGGGTTCTGGAGCACACAACATCCACACACTCCAGAACCCTAACACGTATGGACAGCGCCATCTTTATGTGGCGCGCATGTATGATGCCAGCCCAGTGTCGCGTCCACACCTCTGGGCGCTGTGCTTGCATCATTGAGGCATCACAGTGCACCAATGGCTGACTGATGATGTTGTCCCCGCACACCAAAAAGAACCCGGTCCAGAGGGATGCCATGTGGCTTGGCTGCTGCAGCATCCCTCTGGAGGGAAACTGGGCATCTCCAGCCTGTTTTTTGGGGGCAGTCTGGAGAGCCCCTCTGTTTCAAGACTCCACATTTTCATACAAGGCAAACCACAGACAGAGAAGAACCCTATTAAGACATTATTAAAATGGGCAAAACTAATCAAGAGAGATGGGACAGGACCATGCCCAATAGCCCTCCTTCTGACACTGTGCCACCACATTGTGCCTACTCCCTATCACATCCCAGGCATCCATGTATATAAATGCAGAACCTTTCATGATTGGACTTCTGAACTGCATGAAAGCATTTGTGTGTATGCAGCATGCAAAGAGCTTCCTGCCACAAGCATTCATTCTACACATGGATGCCTGAGAATGAATTGATAATACCTGGTGCATTCCATTAGCTATTGTATGTTTACAATATAGTCCCTAGTTCCTCTTCCTTTCCTGAACCCAGCTTGGACCTCTGGGATTTCTCTCTCTGTGTGTGGTTGGACTAATGGCAACCCTGTGGATGAGACATCTCCAATACCCACTGTCCTCCACTGCTCTGCTTGGGTCCTGTGAATTCAGATCCGTGACCACTCTGATTCAGTCAATCCTTCTTTCTACTGCCCTCTACCTTTCGTATCGTTGTTGTCTTTTCTAGTGAGTTGTGCCTTCTCTTGATGTGGCCAAAGAGCCTCAATTTGATTATCTTGGCTTCCAGGGAGAGTTCTGGCTTGATCTGTTCAAGGGTCCCATTTATTTATTTTTTGGCTGTCTACATTATACTCCACACAATTCTCCAGCACCACATCTCAAATGAGTTGATTTTTTTCTTACTGGCTTTCTTCACTTTCCAGCTCTTGCATCCATATGTGGTGATGGGGAATATAGTGGCTTGGATGATTCTAACTTTGGTATTTAGCTGTATATCTTTACTCTTCAGGATCTTTTCTAGCTCTTTCATAGCTGCCCTTCCCATTCCTAATCATCTTCTGATTTCTTGATTGTAGTCTCAATGTTTGATCCAAGGTACAGGAACTCTTTAATTATTTTGATTTCTTCATTGTCTAGGCTGAATTTATGTAGTTGCTTTAATTTTGTTTTCTTTATGTTCGGCATTATGTTCAGACTGCCTTTGCACTTTGTTCTTTGACCTTTTTTTGTAATTGTTCCAAGTCTGTGATATTTTCCACTAGTGATATGCTGTCATCAACATATCTTAGGTTGTGAGTGTTCCTTCCTCCTAACTTCACTCCTTCTTCTAATCTGGCTCTTTGTATGATATTTTCAGCATACAAGTTGAACAAATAAAGTAATAGGATAGGTAATAGCCTATCAACTCTTTATAATAAGCTAATAGATTGATGTCCCTTCTTTCCCCAGAAGTGGATCCAAGACAGTTTCCCAAAATTAAAACAGATACAAATAAAGCACATTATCATTAAAAATACAAAAATGAATTAAAATTAAACTGCCAGTATAATTAAAGACTATCTATTCATTTAATGCATCTGTCTTACTGCCTCTCAGCCTACTAGGAGCCCTGAGGTGATGAACAACAGGTAGACCATTTAAAACATGAAATACATAAATGAAAATATTTTAAAACAGACTACAAACTCTTCTTTAAAATAGTTTTAAAACCACAGTCAGTTAAAAACACCCAGCCTAGCCATCCCTAATTTTAAGGGCTGCAAGCCAAGCAAAATAGAACAGCCTTAGCTGCTTGCCAGAAACTCTAGAGATTAAGCCAGCCAGACTTCCCTTGGGAGGCAGTTCCACAGCCAAGGTTTTGCTACAGCGAATGTGCTGTCACATATACCCACCAGTCTAGCCTCACAGGGTGGGACATGAAACAGGGCCTTGGCTGAGGACCTCAGATTTCAAACAGGATCATATGGGAAGAGACAGTCTTTGAGATATCTTAGCCCCATGCTGTTTAGAAGACATCCGTTAAAATGAAATAAAAACAGCGCTGCGTGCTTTTAAAACTCCTTTCCGTATAAATGATCATTTCTCAAAAGTCTGTTGAAATAAATAAGCCTCCACCTGCTAAGAGAATAACAAGGTGAGAGACAGTCTAGCTTCCCTGGGAAGGGATTCCAGAGTCTGTACTGTAGGGCTGCATCTGCACTGCAGAAATAATGTAGTTTGATATAGCTTTAACTGCAATTGCTCAGTGTTATGGAATTCTGGGATTCGTAGTTTCAAAAAATATTTAGCTTTCTCGGCCATACCACAACAAACTGGAAATCCCAGAATTCCATAGCACTGAGCCACGGCAGTTAAATCAGTGTTAAACTGTAAATTTTGCAATTTAGAGGAAGCATCTTTCTTAACTGCATGAAGACACTTGTAAGCTTCTATCTTGGTTGAGGGTTGTTGTTTTTTTATGTTCTTTGGTTTTGGTTTTGGTTTGCTATTTTTGTTTTTGTCTTGTTTTTATGACTGATCAGTAATCATAATGAAGCTGACCATCTGCATGAAGTAAATTCTAGCGGAACCAAGTCACTAAATTTTTCTAGCTTCTGATGCTGACTAAGCCATTTCCGTCTTTTTCAAATGGTACTAATTTTTAAGCTGTTACAGTTATCTCTTCATTTCTATTGTTTTTAAATTTGTTGACTATTAATTATCAGGGTTTTTTCTCTTAAAACAAGGCGATAACAAATAATTGAATAAATAGTTTATACCATTTGAGATCTGGTGCCTGAGTTTTCTTGATTTTCTTCTCCCTCTTCCTTGCCTTTACTTTTTGTGTTGTGTCTTTTTAGGCTGTAAACCTAAACTCCATCACTGCCTTCTCTTTCTTGAACTATGGACCCTATCACACAGAGGAAAATTAGAAGTTTGAACAGGGTTTATGCTGTGAAAATCACGCAATTACTATTAAATCGTGATTAAGATTTTCACACACAGCGGTCACTATCCCGGGAATGACCAGGGCATAACCAGGCAATAAACAGCAACAAAACATTCACGGGATTTTCCCATGAATGATTTGTTGCTGTTTATTGCCTGGTTATTCACAGGTTAATAGCACTTTAATCACTTTTCAATGTGATATCGTGTGAAAATCTTAATTGCAAATGTGCGATTTTCATGGGATAATCTCCACTTATACTTCCAGTGGGCCCCATGTGATATGTCAACCACCTCAAAAGCCTTTCCAGCTGTAAAGCTGGAAAAGAATGAATAAATAAATAAATGAATAAATATCACATAAATAAAAGTAAAGACATTATTTTACTATGGTACATGTAATTTACTTGTATGGTTGTAGCTATGTTTCTATTCTTTTCTAGAAAAAGTAATAGTATATATCAGAGGTGGGCAAAAGGCACCCAGGATTGTTTTTGTGTGCCCCCCCCCCAGCGTCCCCTAGAAGAAGAAGATCTATATACTTTTTTTTTTTCAAAAGCAAAACATTTTTTGCTCCTGCCCTGGGACCACCAGGAGTAAAAAAAAAGGTTTTGCCCCCAAATGTTCCAAAATGTCCACTAGAGATTGTGTGGTGCATATACACCACATTTGCAGGCCTCTTGAAACAATTTAGATCCATGTTTTGAAACCTAAAACATGATGAAAATGCCCTCATAATCCCGAGAAGCATTTAGGGGCCCTTTTGTGTAGGAGAAGAAATGTAGGAGCAGGTGCAGCCCATTAACAGCACTTGGGGGTAATGCAGCCCCCAGCCTTTCCCAGTTGCCCACCCTTGATATATATGATTCAAAGCTTGCTAAGGAAAACTGTTAGAGAGACATGGAACCTTTTTTTAAAAAAACAAAAACCTAGATGAGTTTTTTGTTACGTCACTTGTTGTTCACCTGGCTTTCCCATGAATAGAGAGGCTGTTCATATATGCCAAGTTGGCTTCATTAATGTCAGCAGTACAGGCAATATTTAAGTTATAACTAACCCATTACACATATGGAACTAGGAGAACAGAATAATAGGTCAGATTTTGTATATAAAGAACTACTGTCTGAGTAAGGATTGTATAGGATCTAAGTAGGTGCTTTGGGATTTGGTACAATGTGTATGTTCATGTAGATCATTCAAGGGAATTGGAAGAGGTAAAAGGTATCCTGTTCTCTCCCTCATAAGCTAAAGAACGTTCAAAGCTCATACTCTGTTGAAGTGTGCATGTAATGATTCCTACTTATGGCAAAGAATATATACATGTGTGGTTTTTCTCTGGAGAATATCTGCTTCCTGATCCAGTGTGTCAGATAAATAGATTGTGTATGTGGGAAAACACAGAACTGTTTTTACAAAGGAGGACCTCAGATACTTTAAACCTACTTTTCTTATGCTAAAAAATGAGGAGAGGTGGTTGTCTGGGTGGCCAACAAAGATACAACAGTTTGATTGTGAACTTCTTGCACTTCATCACTGTTATAAAGCTCATGTTAAAAAGGTATCAGGTGTCAGCTAAAAGGGAATTTGGTAGAGCAGTGGTTTTTAAAATAACCTGAGGGCTAAAACATAGCTGGTTCCAGAAGGGAAGTTCTTTCGTCTCATCTTTCAATTTAATTGGGACTTCCTGGGCTGAAAACTGAGTGTGAGTGTCCGGTACACTCTGTTAGTAATACTAGTGCCAGCTGTATTTTAAATACATGCATTGTAAAATCAGTGATCATTGAATATATGAATGGCATCATTGCTTCTTGCTACTAATAAGAATAAGAAAAGAGAGTGTATTTGTTAAGCAGAAACAGAGCTTTAATTAGTACTTAAATAAATCCACCTAAAACTGTAGAGAGCAACAAGGCTTTAATAAATGGATAAATAAATCCACAATAGCAGTCCAAAATGTGCATGATGATGACAATGACGATGATGATATTTATATCCCACTTTCTCCCAAAGAAACTGGAACATGAAGTGGCTTGAAAACTTTTTAAAAATACAATTAAAAACAGTAAATTAAGGAGACAAAACAAATGTGTAGATATCAGTTAGTTTTGCATAATCTTGGTTTCATCAGTCAGGGAGCTGTTTGTAACCACAGAAGTGCAATTTAGTTTCTCTAGCTTTTCTGAGGTTTCCAGTTAATGCCCTACATGCTTCCACATGTTATGGGCCATCATAATCTAGGCTGATGGGGAGGTGAGGATGGTATCAGGCACAGATTATGGGTGCCTGGTGGTGACAATTTGCTCTACCTAAAAGAGCAGGTCCAGTGGTGCCCCTGCCTCCATTGTCGCCCCTCTCCTTCACTATCACAGCATCATTCTCATGAGGAGAGCAGCACCATGGTAGTGAGGAAAGGAGGGCTGCACATGGTCCTCTCCTTTGCTACTGTGGCATCTTTCTCCACACTACATATTTCCTTCCCCAGTCCAAAAATTTGCACTATAGATTGCTGCCCTATCCTTTGCTGCTGCTGTGTTGGTGTGGAGGAGGCCCCTGCTGTCAAAACAAAACCATGAGGGGTGCACTTGCCAATCCTCACCCCACAGCAGGAGGAGGCCCAGCCATGTGCCATCCCTCTTCTGGGGTGTTACCCCTCTGCACCCTCTGGTGATGACACTGAGCAGGCCCAAACATATCCTGGTTGGTCTGGATTGGACTCCGAGGGGCATGTGACATGGGAGGTGGTCATCCTCAGTCAAATGTAAGATTTGCCAGGTGGTGAGAGAGAGATAATTATAAAGTGGCAATTTGTTCTTGCCTGCCTAGAAAGATTTGGGGGACTGTGGGGAAACAACTAAATTTCTGGGGACTGAATTTTCATCAGGGACTTTACCTGTTCTCAGCATCTGTGACTGTAAGAATTAAAAGCTTTTTCAGTTTCATTTCTAGCTATTATTGTACATTTGACTTGTGTTGATTGTGTTCTTAATGAAAGCTGAAATTCTCAGAATGTAAATTTTTGCACCTGAATTTCTAATTCCATATGCACATGGTGCCTCTGCAAGCACATGGATAGTGAGTAGAATAGGTAATCTGTTGATTCTTGTGTTATATATTTATGTTTTTATATATATAGACCTATCTTTATCTGAAGTTTGGAATGTTAGCCACCTTCCAAGATAAATCTAAATAGCTCTGTCAAAGAGAACATTAATTGCAATAGTTTCCTTCAATTTTCATAACTGTAAGAATATGAATCGTAGTTTATATTGAAAAATGATATAAAAAAGCTGCCAAGAAAGATCCAAGCAGTATTACCAGCACTGTTTCATAACTAGTCACAGCTGCTGTTGATCTGACAGCAGCTACCATGGTTTTTGCCTATCCTCCATACAGAGTTGAGCTTCTAAAAAGGAAGTCATTACGGCAAACTCTTTAATCTACAAATATGGAGATTGTTTCAGAGGTCTTGGTTTGGCCTATTTTCACTCTCTGCCTGAGTTTATATTCTCTTGAATTGTTGGCAGCATAGCAGCCGAGTGATAGTTAGATGTTGGTATTTTGTGTGCAAAAATCTGGACCACAGATGTTTTGTACACAGGCGTCTCCATCTTTCTTTCACTGAACCTATACATTCAGAAGTGAATTTTTCTTTGCAGCCTTTTAGTTTCCTGAAATGAAGGCTATATGCATTTAAAATAGCAAAGGGTGGCAAGGTAAAACTTGCAGTAATTGCTTACTATCTCTCTGCCAAGAGATTAATGTCATAAGTAATGCATTTTTATTTGGCTCACAAAATCATTCAGCCTACTCTGTTAACCACACTTTCACTGGCAAGAAACAGACCAGAATCCACCAGTGCCATTTATCTTTGCAAACGCCTGTCTTCTTTCTGACTTGGAAATGTCAAGTTACATTTTCTGGATATTGTCAAGGACCTTGTAATGCATAATGATTAGGCTGCTGTCATCAAATCCATTAGAAACTTTAAGGTTACAATTATTATAGAATACTTAATTATTTCAAATTGCAACTTAACATCACAGTCCATAAAACATTTACTTGTAAGTCATGATCCAAATATATTTAACAGTAGAATGAACTGAAAGAAAGAAATTGACAGCATTAGTTTTTATAGACTTCAGTCTACTTCCTCAGATGCATTTGGAAGTAAACTGAAGTCTTTGAAAGTTCATGCTGCCAATTTCTTTCAGTCTCAAAGGTGCTACAAGACCTCTCTACGTACTGATTCTGCAAACTAACATGGTTATATCAGTAGAATGAACTGTCCAAATTCTATGTGAAAAAACTGGTTTTCTTTAGTTGTTACATAAAAGTATCATATGACCAATTTCATCACATCTACATAACATCATTATAGCTCTTTGATTATATTCCTTTGCTTGTTGCCTCAGATTACTGACATGAAAGCACCTACATGGTCACATCTAACAGAACCAGAAACTAGAGGAGTTACTTTTTTGGATTACAACTCTCAGGGATTTGGGGAATTATATTGCCAAAAAGTAACTTTTTCCAGGTTTTGGATAGCTTTAGTTAATGAGAGAAGAATTCATATGGAACTGTTCACAATAGCCTTGGCAGCAACTGTAACCCAGGATCCAGTCCTCAGTCACTTCTCTGTGACCCTTGATATCGAATTAATATCAAACAGGGAGGTTACCAGTAAGCAGCCAAAAGGGGGCTTCCCAGTATAAAAAACTAGCCATACCACATTGGAATATCCAAATGGCTAAGCATGGGAGAAGCCCAAGGCACTTAGCCATTATGGGATTTATCAAGATCAGAATTAGCATAATCCCTACACTAAGGGAATAGTGGAGGTGAGCTGAATTTGTTTGTTTGCATACAGCAGACAAAGGGAGTTTCCTTCTGGGAATGAAACTTTTTCTCTGAGGACATTCATGCCAATTGTCCAAACATTGTTGCATATTGCACCCCATTTTTCTCCCTGGGAAAGTCACTAAGCCTTTCAGCTCCTGAAACATTGCCCTCAGGACACAATTCTTGCTATAAATACATGTGCCACTAGCAAATCAGTCTAGTTTGGAGCTGGACAGAACCTCTCCTTGACAGTCAGTAGCTGGCCAACCCCTGTGCCTCAGGAGGCTACCAAGCCTTCTTCATTCCAGTAACCCTGCAATTGGAGCTTCGGATCAGTACCGTATTTCCTCCTAGCCATCCGTAATTCACTATTACTGACTACCTTTGCATTGTTAGTTCTTGTGTGTATGAGTGAAAGAGTGTGCTTGTGAGTGTAAATTCCATTTTTTGTTGTTCTTTTCTTTTAACTAAATTAATTTGGACACTGCTTCTGGAGTTCTCCGGGTTTGCATTTTTTATACAAGGTCGAGACTCGGGCTTTCCATTACCAAAGCTTTCTCTCTGCTTCCCATTGAGCTAAATCAATTTCTCCATAGAATACAATTTGTGGATGCCCTGCCAGGACCTCCTATAATTTAGGTATCAACTACAGATTGGATAAACTTCATTTTTGCAGGTTTCTAAGGTGACTCTGGAATCTACTTTCTAATGTATTCAGGCTACTAGCGGCCAGATTGTGTTAGTGAGATATATCCACATAGAGTAGCGTATGCATGTCTCTTTTCCTTTTTGGACAGGGCACAAGAAGCTATTCCCTAGGTCTTTGAGCCCAGTCCAAATCCTTCCCAGACAGCAAATGTCAATCCCAGCTCCTTAGCTGGACAAAGGATAGAGGCAAAGGAAGAAATTTCTAGGATGAAGAAGGGGAAGTAAAAGGAGATTGTACTTCATGCTTGAATACATTCTTCCTGTCTTTTCTCCCTCTGAGCCAAGACCACCTACTTCTTCCCCCACCCCTTACTTATAGGAAATAGTATAATTCCCAGGGCTTGATTGCTGTTGGGACAGCAGGAGGTACACAGAACTCCATGGGCACCACCTGCTTGATGTAGCATCTTGACTAAGGCCACCTGCATTTTTGTTTTGTTTGTTTCTTTGACATAGTTCCATGTTGATCATTGAAATTTTACTTTCTGATGAGCTTGTATGAGAAATATTTCCTTGGGGAACATATTCCTACATTCACATTTGAGGTGGAAGTATATGTAACAATCTAGGGTCATCTGTTGATCTGTATGTATTTTGGAAAATGTACTTTCTTTTTACAGGCAGATTTTTTTCTGGATTGGTTGTATTGTGCGCAAATTATTACAATCAAATCTTGAAATGAATGGTGGCCAGTGTGAAAGTAGACGTTCATATGTTTGACAACAATGGGACATAAGTGTAACCAGCACTGGAAAAAGTTCTTATTTTAGACTACAGATTCCAGAATCAACCAACACACATGTGTATGCTGGAAGAGTGATACTGGAAGCTGTAGTCTTAAAAAGAAACATTTCTGGGCTTTGGTTGCAACTTACGTTCTTTTCTACCACTTTTCTACCCATGTAACTGATTACTCACAAGTCCAGAATTTTAAAACGTTAAACAGCAGACCCAATTTAATCTCATAAGAACCTACCCCCTCCTCCAATGTATATCAGGAAAATATAAAACATTATTCCTTTTCTTACTCAGTACTGAAAATTCTGTCACAGTCACAGTTCATTATTTGTGCAAAAAGTCCCTTTGCTGGGGCAAGTCCACAGGCTGGTGCCTACCTCACAACTGGTCATAAGAGATCATTTGCTGCTGATCTTGGGAGGTGCAACAGCATAACACTGATTAATATAATTAGGCTTTTCTTAATTGGGTCTGCCTACATTGATATGCAAGGAGGACAAAAGCCTGTTGAATTCTTCTTCATTGGTGAACGTTTTCAAATGATTATTATTTGAATTCATTCTATGTATTCATCACATGAGCCAAAGTATTAAATGTTCCAAGACTTTCAGCATCTGTAATTTGAGGCAACAGAGGGTCGTTCTAGCTTCAAATATTATTGTTTACATACACTACATATTTGCTTCCCCAGTCCAAAACTTTGCACTATAGCATGCTGCCTCATGCTATAGTGCATTAGGAAAAGCAATTCAGAGAAAAGCTGCCAAATGGAGCGTCTGAAGCTTTCCTACAACACTACCCTACTTTACAATGTCATTTTGCAAGGTTTAGGCCTCACAGAAAGAAATGTGGATTGCTTGGTTTAACCTAGTATCTAGTGGGAAAAGAATAGAAATATTATAGAAATGGGATAAAGGAACACATTAGTTGGTAAAAAGGTCTTGCTGTTTTGAGCGAACTGAAGGATGTTTCTGCCCAAACTAGTCATACGTGAGGACATGTATTGTTCCATGCTGCGTAATCCACATTACTCACTGCACAACTATGTACAAATTCCTACAATTCTGTAAATGTGTATTAAGTAATTATGCAGAATACAAGGCAGTATAACTATAACTGTTCTGATCGCCATCTTTATAGATGATGATCACCAACTTTGAATTTATCCTTATGGACTGCATTTGGTATATGTTATAGTTCTATGAATGATAACAGTAATACTAATGAATTATATATTGTGCATATTTGGTTTCAGTGATGAATATGAAGAAGATGGATTTTGCCAGCCATACAGAGGAATTGCATGTGCAAGATTTATTGGAAACCGAACCATCTATATGGAGTCTCTTCATATGCAGGGTGAAATAGAAAATCAGATCACTGGTAATTAAAGATTTTTCCCCTTCAGTTTTAAATGAGATAGTCATCATTATGGACCATTGCATAGTTTAGGGTATAGCAAACTCACTGTAGGTTTAATATACTTAATGTACTTGTACTCTTCATTTTTTCATGTTCAATAGAACCTATACTATTTAGAACAATTGTATTTATGCATCTTATTTATTTATTATTATTTATTTATGGTATCTATACCCCGCCCTTCAGCCCTAAAGGCTGTCAGAGCGACTTACAATTATTATTTTTAATTAGACGGTTCCCTGCCCTCAGGCTTACAATCTAAAAGACATGACACAAAAGGAGAAGGGAATGGTGGTGGGAAAAGGGATGAGGTCCAGTGGTTATTTTCTCCCTCTGAGGCCTGGACCAAGGCAGATGGACTAGAGGGAGGGCATTTCTTCTTCAGGCTAGCCCTGATGGAGCTGGGCCTGCCTGTTTACTCCCTCGCAAGCCGGAAGATGACAGTTATGGAGGGAGGAGCCTTTTTCTTCAGGCTACTTTCTTGCCTACTTTTCTGTCTACTTAACTGTTTATAAATATAGTCTGTACATCAGAAAATTTTCATAGCTTTACAAATTTTCAAAACACTACCATGAACATGAAATTGTACAATTTGTGTTTCAGCAAGTCCTTGTGGACCCCAAACCATATATTGTGTTCTGCTAATTACTTAACACAAATATATCCAAAACACAAGAGAGTCCTTGATAGGCTGCATTTAGTATGGTACTTGTCAAGCTTGTCGAATATGGTGGTGAGGGTAAAAAAGGAACCATTCTTCTTTCCAAGAAAATTAAGGCCAGATTTAGACGGGCCTTTGCGGCACCCCGTCATGTGGTAGGGGTTGGCCGAGGATGCACCGTCCATATTAGCCTCACCCCTAGCACGTGACAGGGGTGTCAAAATGGCAGCGCCCTGTACACACGGGCACCACCATTTTGATGTGATGGATGGCTAGAGGTTTGGCTGCTGCAGCTCCCTCACGGAGCAAACCAGGGGCGGTCTGTATCCCGCCTTAGTTCCCATTGTTGTTGTTGTTTTTGGAAGTGGTAATTTGGGTATCCTTCCCTTGGAGGTCCAGTTGGCACCAGCATTGGTCTCTTTTAGGCACCATATTAAGACCTAGTTTTTTTCTTAATTTTTTATTATTTAATTGTAAGTTGGTGGGTTTGTGGGATATTGTGTTTTATTGTATTTTAATATTCTTTTCATGTTTTTAGCCACCTCGATCTAATTGGAGAGTCAGGGTATAAATAAAATTTCATTATTTATTATTATTACCATTATTTGGAGCCTTTGGAGCTCAATCCTTACTCTTTAAAGTGCATATATACGAAGTTTTAACTGTTTTAGCCTTTTCTGCTAGTTTAATCTTGTGATTTACTTAATGTGTTTTGTTGCTGTTTGAATTATTATTTGTATTTTTTAAAAACTGTTTATATTGTTTTACTTCTATGCTGCTCTGAGATTTCATGATAAAGGTCAGGAGAGAGAGAGAGAAAGTCAGAACATGAGCAAGTATGATGGTACTCTTTTACCACTGCACATCACATTGTCTGAATTCTTTGGTGTGTGTGTGTATTGCAGCTGCCTTCACCATGATTGGAACCTCCAGTCATTTATCTGATAAATGTTCCCAGTTTGCTATTCCTTCTCTGTGCCATTACGCTTTCCCATATTGTGATGAGACCTCTTCAGTTGCAAAGCCACGAGATCTGTGCCGTGATGAATGTGAAATTCTAGAAAATGTCCTTTGCCAAACTGAGTACATCTTTGCAAGATCCAACCCGATGATTTTGATGCGTTTAAAGCTGCCTAATTGTGAAGATCTTCCACAACCTGATAGCCCTGAAGCTATAAATTGTATCCGCATTGGCATTCCTATGGCAGACCCAATCAATAAGAGTAAGTGACTTGATGTCAACTCGATATCTTGCATATGAATTATCTGTTCCATCAGAAGGTGCTTGCTACAATCTCTAAATCTCATGAAGAATTGATTATACACTTTGTAAACTAAAAAGTCAATATTTTCAGGTTATTCACTTGTTGAGAACACCAGCTTGCTTTTCCAAAATCCATCTTACAAAGACAGTTTTCCATTTTGTCTGGATTTAGTTTGCTGGTGGTATATCTAGTATACCAGCAATTTATTCCAAATCATGCCATTATTTGTTCTGCTCTTACAGTGGTTAACATCTAGTACCCAAAGCTTTACTCATTAAACTATTCACTAGCACTTCCTTTAAAGTAAGTGGTACTAACTGTAAATAAAGACTTCTTAAAAGGCAAAAGGTTACTATGCACTGCCTGTGTGTTACAATAGTTGGCCTAGCTTCAAGCACTGAATTCATGGTAGATCAGAGACTGATTAGAGTGAATGTAATGTCAAATGGCTTTATTTCCAAGATAGCTCAATAACAATTGAGTCTCACAGTTTCCCTTCACTTTCATGCTACAGTAAGGGATTCATTTCAAAGGTTTCTTGGTAGAGTTGAGTTATTTGTATTTTATTCTAAAACTATTTGGTATAAGTTGTTTCTTGTTACTGAAACCTAACCTTAAATTCTTCCCAGAAATATGGATAACTAGCACGTCCAGATTTTCTAGCCCTGCAAACTGAGAAGATGAATTAAATTTCAGGATGTAAGCCAGTAGAAACATGCCTTGCTGGATATGTTTCATGTTCTGGTACTTGTCCGTCAGCTGTATACACAATGCCCACCTGATTCACCACAATTAATTACTTTCTTCTTTTATAGACCACAAATGTTATAACAGCACAGGCGCGGACTATCGAGGGACTGTGAGTGTCACTAAATCTGGGCGACAGTGTCAGCCGTGGAATTCCCAGTATCCTCACATGCACACCTTCACTGCTGTCAGATATCCAGAGCTGAATGGGGGCCATTCCTACTGCCGTAATCCAGGCAATCAGAAAGATGCTCCATGGTGCTTCACCTTAGATGAAAATTTTAAATCGGAGCTTTGTGACATCCCAGCCTGTGGTAAATATAAAACTCTAACCAATACAAGATGGAGGGGTCTCAATAACAATAAAATTCTCCCACCTTGAAAGGAAATAGGAGGTTAATTTTGTCACATTTGCTTTGTACTACGCTTCATCCTTGAACAAGGATAGGGGGCCATCTTACAGACTGAGTCAAATTCACTTTTACAACCATTCTCAGAAATGTCTTCCACTTCTTTGCAAGGGCAAAGGCAAAAGGGTGGGACCAAAAATACCAGCATGTTTTAGCTTTAAAATACTCACTGCCAATAACTAAGACTTAGTATAAGCTTTCCAACCATTTGGAATAGTGGTGTTGGTGGGAAACAATACAAAAGTTGAAAGGCCCCAAAATTATGGAAAAGGGAATGTGGCTAGAGATCCAGGTTCATCATTTGGAGTGTACAAGAAACCCAGATTTGATCATTTGGTCCCAGGATATGAAGTTTTTCAACCTTGCTATAGACTTTAACTCAAACTACATGTGTCATTACTCTGGAGGTCCTATTAGCTGGTAGTTATAAATAAATGGTTTCTTGTGAGGTGCTTAGAAAATTAACAAAAACATTTTTGAAAAATTAAATAGTATTTATGCATCTTGCCTGCTTTTCTGTAGATTATTAAAAGGAGCAATTAAACATGAATGCAGTATTACACATGTATTGTCTAGTGAGTTCAACAGGAGTATGCTAGATTTCATTAAAAATGTGTACAGGCAGTTTCTATATAAAGTACATGTGATGGAAAATACCCATGGCACTTTTAGCTAAGGATAAGACATGTGAGATAGAATGGAAGCAAGAAGATACTATAGGTAGGGAATTTACCTGGAAAGTTCAAAGCGTTGGGAAGATAATCCTAAAACAATAGTTTACACAAGTCATTACAAGGGATTTTGCCACACAACAAAAATGAGTGGGATGTAGGGAGGTGAGTATACTACTTGGTATTTATGCTAGCATAGTTCAGCAGATTAGTGTTATAACTTTAAAACTGGAATAATTCTGCACGTTCATAATAAGGTAAAAAAGAAAACCTATATTTGTTGTTTTAGGAAATCTGTGGAAAGAGCATATGAAAGAAAAACACTAGTTTGGCTACAGAAGGTCCTAATGCTACTTCATGAGTAGTCATTATGGAGAGAAGGCTTCATATCCCTCTCTAACAAGGAGATAGAAAACAACTATCTTCTGAGAAAAGGGGGAAATAGCCATAAAGAGTAACAGTATACAGTTGGCCCTCGGTATCCGCAGGGGATCTGTTCTGTATCCTCCTGCAGGGGGAGGAGCCCCTTTTTCAGCTGAGGTGTCCCCAGGGTGGCCCCCTCCTCTTCTTCTTCTTCCTTCCTGCCACTGCTGCCTCTTCCTCCTCTCCTTTTCCTCCTCCTCCACTGCCCCCCCCCCCAAACTGGCTTACCATCTGCAGTTGCTGGAATCCATTGATGGCAAGACCGCATATATGGAAGACCTACTGTACATATAAAATGAATGGTTACTTAAGTAAATCTAAGAAGAGCCAATGCCCAAAGCCACTTGTGCAACCATCAGACCCAAATGGTTCAAGTTATTAGCTGAAGCATTTGTGCTTTTCTTTCCCACACTAGCAAATGTGAAAGATCACACCAGTCTTTGCAGTTTGTGGTGGTTTAATTATATTTACTTTCCACAGTTATCCATGAGCTGAGTTAAATATCTCTTATGGCTTGTGAACTGAAGTGTTTTTTACACACACACACACACACACACACACACACACTACAGGCACTTCTTCAACTGCCAATTTCCCAATGGTTCTATGTTGCATATGTCTGACTCCCAATGTCATTTCCCCCCCGCTCTGATGTTACTGAAAAATTGTTTTCTCAAACTTAAATGCAAAATGGACCTATGTCTTTTTTGGCTCAGAATACAGGTAAGTATGTTACTACTTCAAACTACACATTATTTAAATTAATGGTCACATTAATTGGCATTTTGAAAAGTGCAGAATGCTACTGAAGTGTGAAGTTCTTAGGGTTACATACTTTTTGAAGTACAGAATACTGTGAATTGGGGGCATGCTGAATTGAGAAAGTGGTTTAATTGCAATGCATTTAAAGCTAACAAGGCTTTATAGTGTTAGCTCCAGCTTTAGACAAACATTAATTCCACTTAATTGGTGATGAATTGTACATGGAATTAGCCCCGAGGCCTCCATGTAAATTTCAGTCTAGGATTAGAAACCGCTCTAGTAAGATCATTGGGCACTCCTTCTGGCAAATTTAATAGTAAAATACATTCAAAATACAGAACAATAATTAAGCTGAAACTCTGTGTAGAGATAAGAGTGCAAAGTATTTGAAAGAATACAAAGAGAAAGAATTCTGAGCTTATTGAATCCTGCAGGTTGTTTCAGGATAAAGGGTAGTAATAAGTTGAAGCCTGATGGAATGGTGAAAACTTCTGGACATAATGGAAGGGGGGGTATGGGGTTTAATTCTAGATGTGTGGTCTTAATTTTTAATGATTCTATAATGCCAGTACTCCTTTCTGTTGTCAATGGACAACCATATAGTTGAAGATAGAGGGATAGTCCTATGTTTATTGGCTGGAGGTCCAGCTATCAGTAATTGCCAAGCTTCTTGTTGCCATCTGCTAGTATGAAGGAATATAAGAAATATTTTTTAAAAAAATAGCAAAGAAAAGGTGAAAATCAAGAAAAAAGAATATATGAATTGGATTTGTCAAATGAATACATACCTAGATATATTAACTAGGTTTAGCACACAGATGTAGTTTTGCCCCCCCCCCACATAATCAGCAAATTTTCATTTAGTTTGAATAAACCAAATAAATAGACTCTAAAGACCAATTACCTTAATATTTGAATATCTGTAAGATGAAAGACAGAACAAGCTTTTTTGCTTTGTTATTTTGCTCCTGTTTTTTATTTTGATAATGTTAGGAAGAACTTGAGAGCCAGTGTGGTGTAGTGATTTGAGCATTGGACTACAACTCTGAATTTCTGCTCAGCCATGGCAACCCAGTGGGTGAGCTTGGGTAAGTCACACTCTTTCAGCCTCATAGGAAGGCAATGGCAAATTTCCTCTGAACAAATCTTTCCAAGAGAACCCTGTGACAGCTTCACAGGCTCATCCTAAGTTGGAAATGTCTTGAAAGCACACAACAACAATACAGGAAGAACTTCCCAATAGTAAGAGCTATTTAGCAGTGGAATAGATAAATGTTGTAGACTCTCGTTCATTGCAGATTTTTAAACAGAGGTTGGAAGCTACCTGTCAGGGGTACTTTAGTGGTGGATTCCTCCACTGTTAAGATTTTGAACTAGATGATCCTTGGTGTCCATTTTAACTGTTTGATTCTATGATTGACAGTGGCCCAGTTCAGACACTGTGTTCCCAGTTTAACAAACTGTGTCTTGGAATGAGAACAAGCACAACGATTAGGTGCTGAACCTCCCCTGTCTTTGCATACTTGGCTTTACTGACTAGTTAAAGTGCTATTTCCCATGATAACTGAAGTAGAAAGTTGGTTTAAGTGCTTTCTATAGACCAGGATTGCAAACCAGGATTTGTAAGAAGCACTTAAGCTAGAGGTTCTTTGTTCATGTATAGCAGCAAGCTGTGGTTCAGTCACAAAGCAATGCATATAATAAATAAATAAATAAATAAATAAATAAATAAATTTATATCTCCCACTTCTCCCTTTGGATCGAAGCGGGATTGCAACGGTAAAAACATCATAAAATACATACAAAATGTACATCAATCAAGAATAAAAAAGGGAAGAGTTGTTACAGTATTGTATAATACTATAATATAAATCGAGAAGGCTAGGTGGAAGTATTCACATTCATCTCTTATATATACTACAACAAAATATAGTTTGCTTGACCAAGAATATTGCATCTGAACTGGGTTTATGGCATGGAAAATGTTTATCTACAATATATTCACCCAAACCAATACAAATTACCTAAATATTGACTTTGTTGTTATTATGTGCCTTCAGATCAACTCCAACTTACGTCAACTTTGCCTTAGTATTATTTTGGCAAGATTTATCCATTGCCTTGTCCTTAGCCTGAGAGAATGTGTCTTCCTCAAAGTCATCCACTGGATTTCCTTGGCACAGCAGTTATTTTAACCATGGTCTTCCAGAGCCTTAATCCTACATTCAAACCACTACACCACACTGGCTCTAGGTGCTGACTTTCCATTCAACAATAATTTGATGTGTGTAGCTGGGAGTAACAACAGGATTTAAGACTATAACTTCTATGCACACACACGCACGCGTGCACACACACACACACAATTTGTACTCCTTAAAGCTGACCTGAAAGTATATTAAAAATCTTGGGCTACTCCAAAGAGCATTGAGGATCATGGAACCATAAAACAGGAAATGTTAAATATACCTGCAAATCATTTGACAGACTTGCTTCCTGTTGCATATTTTTTTCGTCTTTATTAGAAGAGACAGGAGAAGGGGTGAAATATGTTACGAGTGTTGTTGCCAAAAATCCCAAAGCTTTTCACATCCATGAAAATGCATCAAGGGGTTGTGATGCTCCTGTACTTTCTCATCTCTGTCATCACTTTGCCATATGTGGGTTTTTTGATTTTCTAGTTCATACCTTCTCTTAGTACTTGTCTGACTACATATCAAAATGTCTTAGGCAAACAATCTAGTTCCCACTACATCTTTTGATACCGTTCAAACTGGACCAAAACCCAGTTACCTGAATGAACTGATCCCCAGCTCTTCTGGTAGTATGCCTTTGCTGATCAGCATTTATTTTGGCTCCATCAGGAGAGTATTGGGTAGTGTGAGGAATCAGCTATTAGCAATCCAAAAGTGGTGTGGAAGGAAGGTTATCTGATTTTCTAATGTTTGAGGAATTTTTCAAACTCACATTCAGCATCTTAAAAACTGAAATACTGTGTGTGGTGGAATTGTTCACAGGCAAAAAAAAATATTGGGGGGAAAATAAATACTTCAATAAAAGAGATTCTTAAAATTACGTATCAGATGGGGCCAGAAATCTACCTACTTAACATGACCAATAAGATTTCTAAAAATGACAAGAAGAAACACTGGTGAATTTTCTTGTACATGGTCCCTATGGCCATGGTGCAAAAATGGAAAGCAAAATTCCATGAGGGGGACAGAACAGTGGAGAATTTGATATGTCGATTTGCATGCTGTTGTAGGTGATAGTCTGCACTTTCACCAGATAAACCCCCAAGTCCTTCTTGGGTAGGCCAGTCTCTTTTCTTCTACCTTCATTCCTACATGAACAAGCTTACTTCTTACATTGAATGGTGGTAATGAATGCTGCCTTAAGCCCTGATAGAAGACTGATGAATGAAACTAACAGATATGGTTGAATTAGATCAATTGACAAATTGGTTAAACCAAAAAGAAACAAAGGAAATTGAAAAAGACTGGTTACTGGTTCTAAACTATTGTAAAAATGTGGAAAGAGAAAGTGACAAGAAGCGAAGAAAGAAAAGGATTCTGAGAAAAATATAATGGAAATAACCAAAATAAGATCTAAAAACAATCACAATTAAGGACTGGAGAGACTATTATAAGATCATATTTATTTCTAAACCAGAAATGAGAAAAAATTACAGTAATCAATATCTTACAAAATCAGATAAATGATGGGAACTACAGAATTTAGAAAATAGAGTAAACAAGCAATAGGCAGATGATGATTGAAAAGAAATGACAATGCTAATATAATGATAATGGCTGGCAAAAATGTATAAATCATTGTATGGTGTTGATTATTTTATGTGTCTTTATTTTTTCTAAGAAATGAAGTCTAAAAAACTGAAATATGGACACTTGTCTTGAACAAGCAATCATCTTCCCAAACTTTGGTAGGCTTTGACCTGTAAAATCCTACATGGTTATACTACTGGAAGAATTGCCTGTTCCCATATAAACACACCTACCTATTGCATATCATTTTTAGCCAGTTAAATTGAAATAGTACATAAAATACTCTGTTCTCAAACACTTAGCATAGTTTAAAATATTATAGCATAATTTTATGAATCTGGCTTGTTTCAACTAATATTTAAGAATCATGGTATGGCATATAAGAACTTAAGAAGAAAATCAACTTATTTGAGATGTGATGCTGGAGAAGAGTGCTGATAATACCATAGTTCTTCTTAAGAAACACTGGTGTTATTGTTAACTGCTCTTGGGTCAACCCCAGTTCATGGCTACCATGTGGATGAGACATCTGCAAGTCCCCCTTGTTGTAGTATATATGGGACTTGAGCATCCATGGATTTTGTTATCCGCAAGGAGTCCTGGAACCAAACCCCAGTGGATAACAAGGTCCCACTGTACTGTATATGTATATATGTTTTAGTCTCTCTTACTTTCTCTCTTACCTCAAATCTTACTCAACCACTGTCAAGTCTTCTTTACAGAACCAACCAACAAAGCCTCTGGCATGTGTCAGACCAACACCCCAATGTGAATTTAATTATTTCTTGGGATGCTCCTCAAAGTTCACTGCATACCCTATAGCTATTGAATAAATGCATATATAATCTTATGGAAACTGTTTGGTTAGGTTTCTGTCTAGCTTTTATCAAAGATAGTCTGTGGGTACTCCCCAGGAAGCCCAAATGACATCTAACTGGATTTAGCTCAGACTTTAGTAACATGGAGCTATTTAGTCAGTGTAGACCCCCTGTATTATTAGTCAAAAAGGTGATGGCGAATAGGAACAGTTGATATGCTTCACAAGATCTGATTCACAGCATGTTCCATAAATCATTATCATTTGCACAAGAATACTGTATATGTTTTGCATGTGATTTTATGCATTTCTACTTGTTTTTCCCCATCCTTCCTTTTTTAAAAATTAGATACAAAGGACTCCAAGGAAAAAAATAAAATGGAAATCCTCTATATATTGGTGCCAAGTGTTACAATCCCCCTGGCTATTGCCTTATTGTTTTTCTTCATCTGCATGTGCCGTAACAATCAGAAGTCTTCCTCCCCTCCAGTCCAAAGACAGCCTAAGCATGTCCGAGGGCAGAATGTAGAGATGTCTATGCTAAATGCATACAAACCAAAGGTAAGTAGTTGAGGCTTCTTTTGTACACCAGTGCTGCAGAGAATCAATTGGTACAATATTTAGGCTGCATCCTCACTGCGGAAATAATCCAGGTTGACACCACATTAACTGTCATAGCTCAATGCTGTGGAATTCTGAGAATTGTAATTTTGTGAGATATTTAGCCTTCTCTGTCAAGAGAGGTCTGATGCAACAACGAACTACAAATCCCAGGATTTCATAGCATTGGTGTCAACCCTGGATTACCTCTATAGTGCGGATGCAGCCTTAGTGAAACATTTCCACTTAATTTTTTGAGCTTAAAAAGCCTTTGATGCTTTGAGCATTCCCAGCTTGTACTGTTTTCCTAGTGGTACATTTGTCAGTTGTGTGACTACGTTTCAGTTTTAGGGAAATATATATAATGCTATCTACTACTTTTTAATACAATACCATAAGATGATTGATTGATTGATTGATTGAAAGCATTTGATCCACCAGGGCCCCTGAAGTGTATGCAAATAGTTCATACTGGATATTTGGTTGTTGAATTTTCTATTTTTCTTTTAGTCTGCCATCCTATACTCAGTTATCTGTGAGTACTGGATTCATTGAGGCTAACATCTGAGTAGACATTAAATAGGATTTCATGGTTAAGCTGCCTTACCTATTCACTCACTAGGGTGTGTCCCCTAATTGAAGGCAATTATTAAATGCTTAGGATAGGGTTGTTAATCACTTTGTTGCACAAGGACATAAATTAAGCTCACATCACCATCCATCTAATCATAGAAGCAACTGAAAGAGACAAGAGTGTCCCTGCTGGATTCCCTTTGTACTTCGTTTGCTTTGGCAGGATGCCCCATTTGTGTTTTCTACTTCTTTGCATTTTGTACACCACTGTATGACAAATGCCTGTCAAACAAAAACTAAGCAGATTTATAACTGCTTAACTCAAAATGAACCCTCTCCTGCCAAAACTTTTATGACTTCATTTTCTTTCATAGTTTTCCACTGGGCTGGTTAAAACAGACAACCCCCATGAGGTCAGACAGAGGTCATTTCACTTTCATTACTAAAATATAATTTACAATATGCCAGACCTAAACAAGTTTTAGCCTAAAGGATTTGTATAATATAAACCATCTGTTTCTCAACAATACAGCTAATTTCCTGCCATCACTGCACAGTCAACTGCTGCCTGTTTAAATGCCTCTGCGATATATTAATTCACACAGTATTTATCTAAAATTTGTAAATGGTCAGGAAAATTGGAATTCAGTTTTGAGAGTTACTTTCAAATGATAATAAAGCATGCTGATCTCTCCCCCACCCCTCCCCGTTTTATTTCTCTCTGTTTTGTTTTGATTGCTATTCTCTTTTGGCAAAATTAGAGTACTTTATTGAGACAAGAATGACTAGAAATTGACCACTTCATTTCTGAAGGGTACAACAACGGAGCTCCTAACTCAGTTCCTTACTTCTAGCATGCATACCTGTATGTTCACATGGGTTACAATACTTTTCTTTTAAATATATCCTGTGGACCAACTTGCCCCAAACTGACACCCTTCAGATGTGTTGAAATACAGATTCCATCATTCCCAGCTAACTTGGCCACCAACTGTGCTGGCTGGAGATGGTAGGAATTGTATTCCAGTGCATGAGGAATGCATCAGCTTGTAGAAAACTACTATATATAAACTGAATCAAGTAACATTCATTGTAGATGATGGAACAGAGTGTCATGAGAAACACAGTCTGTCTAATATGATTGTCTCTTGTAGTTTCAGAACCACAGTAGGATAACAGAATGATGGCCCTATGTTCCTTTTGACATGTCCTGTGTTCTTTTCAGCAGAGCAAAGCTAAAGAGCTACCTCTTTCTGCTGTCCGTTTTATGGAAGAGTTGGGTGAATGTGCTTTTGGCAAAATCTACAAGGGACATCTTTATCTGCCAGGCATGGACCACGTTCAGCTGGTGGCAATAAAGACATTGAAGGACTGCAACAATCCACAACAGTGGGCAGAGTTCCAGCAAGAGGCCTCTTTGATGGCAGAGCTGCATCATCCTAACATTGTTTGTCTCCTTGGAGTTGTGACTCAGGAGCAACCGGTCTGCATGCTTTTTGAGTACATGAACCAGGGGGACCTGCATGAATTTCTTATCATGCGGTCACCACATTCAGATGTTGGATGTAGCAGTGATGAAGATGGTACTGTGAAATCCAGTTTAGATCATGGGGATTTCCTGCACATAGCCGTCCAGATTGCAGCAGGGATGGAATACTTATCAAGCCATTTTTTTGTTCATAAAGATCTGGCTGCTCGCAACATTTTGATTGGAGAACAGCTCCATGTGAAGATTTCTGATTTGGGATTGTCAAGAGAGATCTATTCAGCAGACTATTACAGAGTTCAAAATAAGTCGCTTTTGCCCATACGTTGGATGCCCCCAGAGGCAATTTTGTATGGCAAGTTCTCTTCTGATTCAGACATCTGGTCCTTTGGCGTTGTCCTGTGGGAGATTTTCAGCTTTGGTCTCCAGCCCTATTATGGTTTTAGTAACCAAGAAGTCATTGAAATGATTAGGAAGCGACAACTTCTGCCATGCTCTGAGGACTGCCCTCCTAGAATGTACAGCCTGATGACAGAATGCTGGCATGAGCTACCACCTCGGAGGCCAAGATTTAAAGACATCCATGTCAGGCTGCGCTCTTGGGAGGGGCTGTCAAGCCATACTAGCTCTACTACTCCTTCTGGTGGAAATGCTACCACTCAAACAACTTCCCTCAGTGCAAGTCCAGTTAGTAACCTAAGTAACCCTAGGTACCCTAACTACCTATTCCCGGCACAGGGTATACCACAAAGCCAAATTGCTGGATTTATTGGTCCACCAATACCTCAAAACCAGCGATTTATTCCTATTAATGGATATCCAATTCCTCCTGGATATGCTGCTTTTCCAGCTGCCCACTATCAACCTGCAGGCCCACCAAGGGTCATCCAACACTGTCCTCCACCAAAGAGTCGTTCACCAAGCAGTGCAAGTGGATCAACTAGCACTGGTCATGTGACTAGTTTGCCTTCTTCCGGATCCAATCAGGATGCAAATATTCCTTTACTGTCTCACATGTCAATGCAAAACCACCCAAGTGGGATTAGTATAACTGTTTTTGGAAATAAAACTCAGAAACCCTACAAAATTGACTCCAAACAGGCATCTTTATTAGGAGATTCCAATATTCACGGGCATAATGAGACTGTAATTTCAGCAGAAATCTAAATGAGAACACTTTGTAAATAAAACTATTTACAACATGGATTAGAACAATTTAGATAAGATTTATATTCAAATATTTTATTGGAGATTCTTCTGGTTGTACAAAGAGATATTTGCAGTATCTTCTGTGAAGTTTATTTTTGCTTAACAGGATAAAGAGGTGCCAACCAGACCTTTTTTTTTCAAGTAGCCAACACTCAACATCTTAAATCTGCTTTTATTTTACACATTTAAGGAGAGAGAGAAAATTTTGTGTGATTGATTTTTTTAAAAGAAACAACTTTGAGACATTTTATTTAATCACAGTTCTTTAAAGCAAGTAATTCCTATCTCAGCTACCTTATTTTCTTTGGACAACTTTTTTTTATTTGTTTGTTTGTAATTCTCATGAAAAGTAATTATAGTGATGCAGAATGAAAATTTCCCTCCTGGTTAGTCCTTCATGTTATGGGAGCATCAAAAACAGATGCATATGAAAACACAAATGGTGATCTGTTAAACTAGCATATGGACAAATGTGTTTTTATCCTGTTCGGATGGCACATGTTCAGCATTGACTTGATTGTTTCTCATCCTTCTCTAAATGACATCCACATAATCAGAAAGTGGATGTGCAATATCAGATCAGAATGAAACTTTTGTATCCTCTTCAGACAAAAATCTAAACACATTCTGGCAAGTTTTGACCTTTTATGGGGTAGATAAATTATTTTAAGCACAGTTTGTATCTAATGAAAGGCCTACATTCATGCATACACGCAAAAACACATTATTTTGTGTTATGGCACAAAATGTACTTATGCCAGAACAGTACAAGTGAAGAACACCTAGAATATAAGAACCATTAAAGAATGGTGTATAAATGTGTAAAAAATTAAATGATAAATGAGTAAACAAATAATGTTTCTTGCTTTTATATCTGTAGTTGCAATAGAATTTGTATCTTTTTGTTGCTATGCAACCCTTTAATTAAAGAAAGCTCTAAATTCTTATGTTTTAATAAACAGACAATCAGTTTTCCCAATAATATTTATTATGTCAAATAAAATTAATATCTTTTGTAGTGATGACCCTGAAACAGGAATTCTGCATTCCAGCAAATATACCCCACAATTTTCTAAGTATTTTCTATGATAACTTTTGTACGTCATTTTTGAATAATGTGAATTAGAATTAACTTTTTACTAGAAAATATGGCAACTGTATTACTTCAATTTTATTCAGGTGTAATCAGTCTGGATTATTTTGAAACCACTGTAATGTTTTTTTAAAAAATACTTTGTAAAGTACAACTTCTCAGAATATTTTTAATTGAATTTGTTTTTGTATGGAGTATACACACCAAATTTCTCAGACACTTGACAGTAATTTTTTTCAAAATCTTTTGCACAAAAAAGTATTTTCATTTTTGTATAGCAGAATTGAAAAATACATCATGCTTTGTATTTCTTGGTCTCTTTCTCATTTTTCAAGTAGATGGGGATATCTTGAAAATATATGGTGATATTGGATGATTGTTTCAATACATATTTGGTTGTTCCATTGCATGCATTTCAAAACTCTGTTATGTTATTAATAGTCTTATTAAGGCTGTTGCACTGAGGTAAGCACAGAACTGTAGTAACACAGGCTATTTTATACAGAGGCTAAGTGCGTTTTGTATTTCAGAAACCAGAGTAATATTAAACACTGATTATTATATGCTGATGATTATCAAATCATGGTTTTGAGATGATACATAATTTCTATATACATAATTTCTGAATAATAGTATAGATAAGTGTTCTGAGATTCTCAGATGGATTTAAAACTACACCCTGATCATCTTCCCCACACATATACACCAATTGAGACTGTTGTTAACAGATTGCTTTTTATCAGGATAACAGAAATTTTCATAACATCTGTCATTTCAAGTGTTTGAAAAGAATGGTGAGATGACAGGGATAGCTGAGTAAAATGTTTAATGTTCTCTAAAGTCATTACCAGAATTTGGAAAAGCATTATTGCTCATGTAGTACTAGGGAATTGAATAATACAATGAAAAGTTTTCCCTGCTTCACCCCATTCCTCTTCCTTTGGCTTCTCCCACCCTTCTGCCATCCCTTTGTGCTTTTCACCAGTCCTCTGCTTTACTAGGTTATTATAGCTATACCTCAGTTAGATGTGTTCCTGGGCATTTCTTCTTTAAGAGAAAATTTGGTACCAGAGGCAGAGGTACCATGATAGGACTAGGGACAGGTCCCTGCACCGTAAAAAAAGAACAGTTCAGCAAACCTTTTATTTAAAACTAATAACAGGTGCATATGAAATCAAACAACCAAATCAGAAACCTTGCAAAAATAACATTTTGAACATTCTGGTGATCATTTGAAAACAGTGGTATCACTATGGGTGTGTGGACCACGCTAGGTGACTCCATCAGAGGGGGTGACATGAGGCAGCAGTAAAGTGTCCCAAGCCCCCTGGCCTGGAAAGAAAAGGGGGACTCTTCTTGGTATGCCACTCCTCTTTGAGGGGATGAGGACAGGGATGAAGCTGCAGACCTTTCTCTCTGCTCAGCCTCTGGGGGGTGGAATCATGCCATCCCATGCTGGACTTGCTGCTCCTCTCAAAGGGGAAAGCCGCACTTCAGGCTCAGAGCCAGGTGGAGGTCCCCTGAGACTTGTGGACAGAGGAGGAGGTGATGGTGATGGTGGGTTGGTAGCAGGTGAATGATGGAAATGATGAAGGCTCACCCCAGCCTCCCTTGACTCCTTCCTGGTATTCTCCAGATGGTGCCTGGACAGGCAAGGTCCACCTTGCAGGCACACTTCAAGCCAAGATTCTAGTCTGAGTGATCCTATCCATTGCTCTCCTTGCCTTCTGCATCACTGGCATGTAGATCATGTGAATAACTGCCACCGTGGAGACAGGCTGGCACAGGTCCTTCTCCATTCATGCTATCATCTGGGATTAGGCAGGCAGTTTGCTATGACCTGGAGATCTTTCCCTTAAGAGGGAGGGGAGTGGCAGGATGCTGGGTTCCTCATCTGCACCCCCATCTCAGGAGCTCCACGGGGGCAACACCAACTCTAATGATCTCACTGTTTGCAGGTTTCTTCCAAAAATGCATCCAGGGATGATATTCTATATTTCACAAAGCAGTTTCTCATGCAACATGGTGATTCAGCTGCTGCTTGAGAAAAAGAAAGCAAAAGGCTCCTGGGGCTCACACTTCTTTAAATTTTGGACACTGTTGGTAAACAAATCAAAAAATTGTTATGAGATGCATTCTGGATGAAAAGTCAGACTGTACAGATCTTGGATTGGAGATTGTTTAGCTTATTATTTGCATGTTTAAATATAGGTTTAGACATTTGGCTGTGAAAACCATGGTATGGTCATCAAATAACAAAAATAAAAATCAGAACTAAAAACCAGATGGTTTCATAGCTGTTTTTGAATCTACTGTAATCCAAAGAAAATCCAGCCCCCATACATGTGCTTTTAATGTTTTTCGTTTTTTCATCATCATATACTTTGCAGAGAAAGTTCAGAAAACTGCCTTTCTGGACAATGTAAAATGTAGATGATCTATTGGTCAAGTAGACTAGGAGTTCTTCTAAATGAAAACTTTGTTGGTAATAGGTTTCAAACCTTCCAAATCACGCACAATATACTTTGTTAATAGCAACATGAATTCCTAGGGGAGATAATAGAGAAGAGGAAACCTCTGGACAAAAATTGGATAATGTGAAAAAATATTTCTGTTAAACAAAATCAACATTTTGCATATGTAGATAGGTTATAGTCATACAGATGAACAATGTCTCAAATTGTAAATTTTATTTTTTATATCTTGCATTTCACCTGATAATAGGGACTCAAAGCAGCTTACAGCAAATTTAAAACAATACAAGTTTTTTTAAAAAAAAAACCCAATATAGAGACATTAAAATGTAGATATAACATTTAAAAAACAAACTTTTAAAAAGTTTAAAAGCTACATATTAAAATTTAAAATGGATTGCATAGAACAGAGAAGCCCAACCCTCAGTGTGAAAATGCTTGAAAGCACAAGAATGTTTTTATCTGCTGCCAAATGAAGAGCAGGGATGAGGCCATCCTGGCTGCTTCCACCGAGAAGGCCTTCTCCCTTGTTCCCATCAAATGAGCCTGAGAATAAAATTATTCTTGTGGCTTTTTGTTTTCAAATATTCTAAAAGTAATACTTAAAACTATTATATCTAATGAAGTTTAAAAGATGCAAATGTAAGAGTCAGAAGATACTTGAATACATGGAAAATATCTGCAAGCTTTTTCATTAATAATATGAAGAACACATGGGAAAGTTGGCACCTATAATTTAAAAGTGCCCACACTCTCACAAACATGATGCCATGATGGGAAGATTTTCCAAAGAGAGTATCACTATGAAGCTGGGAACTGCCATGCAATGAGTTCAAGACTGAAAATATAAATTGCAAAGAACATGAGAACTTGTGTGAGTATTGCAGAAGATATGTGTCTGAAACAAAAAAAGTATGATTAGAGCGTTGGATTATGACTCTGGAGACCGGGGTCTGAATCCCTATTCAGCCATGAAAACCCACTGGGTGACCTTGGGCAAGTCATGCTCTCTCACCCTTAGAAGAAGGCAAGGTAAAACTCCCTCTGAAAAATCTTGTCAAGAAAATCTCATGGTATAGCCTTAGGTTTGCCATAAGTCAGAAAGAATTTGAAGGCAAACGACAACAATGATTTTATCACTGTGATGAAAGTATTTGAAGATTGCATCATAGTGTAGTGGTTTGAGTGAAGACCAAGTGCAGTGCAGTGGTTCAAGTGTTGGACTAGGACTCTAGGAAATCAGAGTTCAAATCACCACTAGCCTATGGAAACCTGCTAGGTGATACTGGCCAACTCACAAAAAGGCAATGCCAAGCCCCCTCTGAACAAATTTTGCAAATAAAACCCTGTGGTAGAATAGTCTTAGTATCACCATAAAATGGAAATGATTTGAAGGCACACAACAACATCAACAACATCCCTTACTGATCGAGGAGCTGCAATGTGCACGCTGAACTGTAATGCTTCTGAGAGTTTCATTTAGTCCAGAGGAAAGAGCAGTACAAGCTAATGTATGTAAGGCATTTCAAACACTCTAGGGATTGTATAAATGCTCATTATTAATGCCTTAACTCTGTGGCATTCCAGTTTGTTCAGCTTTGCAGGCTTATTGATATGCCTGTTCAGAAAAGTTGCCAGAACCAATTAACAAATGCAACATTTCAAAAGTATATTTAGAATATATGTAATGCCCAAAGCTAGAGAAAAAAATAAAAATAAAACAAAAACAAAAACAAAGAAAACACTCTCCCCAATTCCATCTGTTCTGAATATTTTCCTCTGTCAACAGGAAATAAAGTTGCCAAATTCTCTTCTCCTGTTGTACATAGAAAACACTGCTGTATCAGAAAGGTTTAATGATGCTGGAGACTGGTGATATGGCTATTACTCATACAAACCACATTCATTGTTTTCCTGAAGAGGTCTGTCTCCTGGCTGGATCTTCAATCAACAGGATCATCACTCAGTGCAACTTCAGTCTCTCTGTGGGCCTACAAAACCTTTGATTCCACAATGTGGCAACAATTTTAAAAACTTTGCTTTTTTTATGGAGCATGATGATACAGCCTTATTTCTTCTCCTTTGATCTGGAAAGCATAAGAACATGTACATTGCCAATGTAATAGCAAATATTAAAAACTCAGATGCAACATTGTGTGCACATACCAAACTGATTTCTGGAGGAGTGGAGGACTTAGAATTATTAAAAGCACTTGTAGGATATACAGTGGGACAGGATGGTTTCATTTCCAGGTAAAAAATGCCATTCTATGGAATGGAATGGAATGGAATGTGTAGTCAAAATCTTTGTAGGGGAATTTTACTTAGCTCAAATTGAGAGACGGCCATCTACAAGGACCCTATGAAACCATCTCCCACCTGTATACTGAGGGGCCAGTGGATCCAAGAAATGATGCAGAGGTAAGTCTCCAATTAAAATCTTTTTTTATTTAAAAGGGAAAATCAGACAGCAATTCACTATCACACATTCATTCAAGGCTCAGGAAATCAAGGGTTAGCTTGGAAAAGGTTTGAGGCAGAACTATAGGTGATACTTATAGATAGGGCTTGCTTCCAGAGTCCAAGTAGGGTGAGACACAGCCGTTCCGAGAGCGTTGATTGAATGGAAGTGCCGGAGCTAGGCTAGAGATCACAGTGACAAAGTATCCCCATGAAATCCAAACTAGCACACTGAGGGGAGTTTTCCAGGAGTTTTTAAGGGCTAAAACTAGCTGCAAGGCAAAGGTGTTGGATTGTCTGGGGTGAGGTAATCTGGTCTGGCAATAATCAAGGGAAATGGGGAGGGAGTTAAGTCATTAGCCGGCTCATCAGGTGAGACATCTAGGCAAACATCGCCCATTCTTCTGATGATAGGCCCATTAGCGACTCCCAAATTACTTGTTGGGCTAGTCTGAGGGATATTGTTCCCAAGAGGTCCCAAGAGGCTGACCTCACCTGGGTGTAGTGTGTACATATCCCACTGCTTTGGGGATTATGGCAGGCTGCAGAGCAGGGTCCATCTGGGGTCATGTGGAATACCACACACACACCAAAATTCAGAAAAATGCACTTTGGCTAACAAATGGAATGGAATTGAATGGATTGGAATAGTAAAGTATCCCAAGGAGCAAGATTCCAAGTATTCTGACACTCCAAATGAAATGTATGGGGTGTGCATTCAGTTTGAGACAAAGATCTGGAAAGATCTGAGGCCTATTCCAACCAATTTGCATTCAAATAAAAACAAATGTTCAATGGATCAAATGTGGAAGAATTCCGCATTCAGGGCTTCCATTTACAGTGATAGACAATGGGCATACCTCCATTGGCTCCCGAAGAGGCAGCTGCTTCTGGCAGCCACAGCTTTCCCAAAATGCCCTGGCAACATAATTCCAGGGCACTGGGGAGATAAGATGGCAGTTGCAAAAGAAGTTGTAATCTCTATTAGCAACCATCATTTCTCCTCAAATTGCTCTGGAATGTCACTGGAATGCATTGAAGCATTCAGAGAGGGCTAATGGAGCCCACTAGCAGTAAATGCCAACAACACCCATTTCCACTTACTCATGGAAGTAAAGTTTCTAAAGGGGGGAGTTGGCAGATGGGGGAAATGAATGCATACTGCAAATGAAAAATGAACCAATGAAAGCAACTCAAAACAAATGTAAAACTAAAACAAAAGGCAGTCCCCACATGAAAATATTTTGTAGATTCCTACTAAGAACTGGTGAGACAAAATGTTATTATTTTATGTATGTGCAAAACTTGGGTACTTCTTTGTGAATTAACAAGAGACCACTAAGTTAGAGGTATCCAACAAAACAATTTACATCCCAGTTGGAATCCCAAAAGACCATTAGAGCAGCAAAAGTGGAATGTCTGGAATACAAAGTGTTTAGAAACTATGGGAATTCATTTTCACGTCTTCTTTCTTATTCCATTTGAAAAACGAAGATAATATACAAAATCTTGTCCGTAATCTGGAAAGATCTGGGAATTTAACCACTGTGACACCATGTACAGTACAATCTTCCCAAAGTATGTTATAGCCAGAATGTTGCTCTTATGTGACTTCCTTAGAAAAACTGTGCCCAGATTTGATCACAGCCATATGGGAAGGAAGCATCCCAAAATTATTTTTTAATATTGCATCTGCTTTTGATAGGAACATTGGCCAGAATCCTATTATGAGTGTGTAACTACTGTAATTACAGAATTATGCTGTGAATTCTGATCCAATCTCCATTTACCAGGCAGCAGCCACTGGAATCGATGCAACTGACTGACATTTTCATCCCCTCCTATGAGTGATCTCCATTGTGATATACAGAAGTTGGATCCCTGTCACAATTCCCCTTATGCCAGAGATTTCAAGGGGGGTGGGGGGTCAGCTGCTTGAGTGACAAGGACCCTGTTGATCTCAGTGGCTGCTTCCTAGGGGCTACGGAAGGATTATGAATACCACACAGTTATGAATGCATAATTCCAGGTTATTCATTTGTAACTCCTCTGTAAAAGGATTCTGGCCATTGATTTTAAAAACATGACTGGCATTCACTGGCTTTAATTACTTTGATTGATGGCCAGTACAATGATTTAAAGAAACACATCTTACAGAATTTGTTTTATGTTGTTTAGTGACTAATGCTACCTCCTCTTTACGGTAATGATGACACACATATATCCAGACATATCATTTTAACACAGAAGGTACAATAAAGCACCAGAAAGAAGAAAAAAATGCAGCCATTCATAGCCATGCTCGGTCCTGCAGTGATTTCACAGAAGGCCCACAGGGAAAGCATAGAACAACATCTCATGTCAAAATGCATAGAAAAATTACAGTGTGACAGAGACACCTTCACATATTGATATCATGAGAGATTTTCTGCCCAGATGCTGTGCTGATGTGAACTACCTTATTATTTCTTACTTGGAATCTGTGCCTTCAGATGTTTTGAGGCACTAAGACTGGTGCTGATACACTGTCCCTCTGAGCTGTCAGAAATGTTCTTGCTCTAAAGAAAAGATAGGCAAGGGGAATAATAGAAGAATAGCTGCTGCAGTTTTTCCTTAGAGTCCCCCTGTTATGACATTTAAATCCACAAGCAAGCAAAGTACAGCACTAAGGCTGTGTGCACCCCTCAAAAATGTTTTTGCAGCATCTGCTCTTCCAGATTTCTCAGACCAGTGCCCTTTCCAAAAAGTGAATTGCTTTTACTGGAAGTATCATGAGTAGCAATTCAATTTGTAATTTTTTTTGGGGGGGGGGGGAAGCTGAACTGTTTTACAAGATAATATATCTATTTCTCAAAACCCAAAGTGAGTTTCCAGCTATTGCTGGTGTTGCTTGAAGTGGGTTTTTGTTATTGTTGTCATTGTAGTCATTTTTGCAGTACTAGAGGATCCTGGGAGCAAAGAATTGGTTCCTGGACCAGTTGCCCACTCAAGGATTGTGTTTGTTGTTGTGTGCCTTCAAGTAATTTCTAACTTTTGGTGATCCTAAGGCAAACTAAACACATGGTTTTCTGGCAAGATTTGTTCAGATGTAGTTTGCCCTTGCCTTCCTTTGAGGCTGAGAAAGTGTGACTTGCCCAGGTCACTGGTGGCCAAGCAGGGTTTCAAACCCTGGTCTGACAGCATCCTAGTCCAACACTCAGACACTACACCATGCTGAAGATTAATTGTGCTGGCATACTTTTAATATACTGATCAAAACAACAAGGTCGTAACCTAAACCTGAAATAAAACAACAGGAGAAACAGAAAGGTCTAGGAAGAATTGTTAAAACAATAAAACCTAAAAAGAATTTTAATGTCTAAATTAAAGAATTTATAATTTATAATATAAGAATTCCCTTATATCAAAATATACAGCATATAAACAATGCATATGTGAATTATATACTAACTCATTTTACCACATTCCCATTTTTGAGCTTTGCTTTACCACTGAGGAAGACGTATGTCAAAACATGTTTGGATGTTAAAGTATTTCCTCTTTTCCATGCAATACTCTTTTGCACAGTGTATTGCATTGTTTAGACACTGTATATTTTGATATAAGGGAATTCTTTGTCATTGCACTATTTGAATGTATTTTAGACATTAAAATTATTTTTATGTTTTATTCTGTTAGCAATTTTCCTAGACTTTTCTGTTTATTCTGGCCTACTTTTAGACCAAAAACTTGGCAGCCATGCCTAGTTCTGTAAGTTTAAGCTTTTTGTTTTGAGTGCCATATATAAGTCTTTTCTAAGGATAATGTAATGCAAATTTTAATCACCACGTTCATCAGTTATCCAACATATCTTTATGTGCAGCAAATTGAGATTAGGAAGATTAATTCAATTCACACCTAGCACTTCCTTCTAAGAATTTCAGGAGGCTATGCTTTAGAAATAGCTAAGAAACTATAGATATTCCAGAAGAAAGACTGTGATCTTGAGGATTCACCAGTGGAAGACTAGGCATGGGAATCTCTTGAGGCATTACTTCTTATGTGATCTTAAGCCATTTCTAGTGCTGATTTTATAACAAAGAAAGTACCAAGTAATGAAAACTGTTGAAGGTTTCAAAAGTACATGGGACAACAAGATAAAATAAAAGGAAACATTAAATGGCCTCTTTCTCAAACTGAGAATCACTAGATCAATGCCACCTTCAAAAATTCTGATCAGGTTATCTGCAGCCTTTTCATTATCTTCAGCTATTCATTCTCCAGCCAAAATGTGATATTCTTCAACCATCCACCTCAAAATTACTTCTTAGGTATTCCATGCCCTAAAAGCACCAGATCCTTTCTGATCTTGGAAGCTAAGCAGGGTCAGCCTTGGATGGGAGACCGCAAATAAAACCAGGTGCTGTGGGCTATGGGCCAAAACAGACAGACCAAAATAAAGCTGCTTCAGGTCACTTTGGAGGTCTCTCTGTTCACCCAATTTCTCCCCAGTTTTTAGCCTATTGTATCTTATTGTTTTTAAATTGTGATTATTTACTATTGTAGTTTTAGTATTGGATTGGGAGGTTGGGATGGGATTAATTTTGAATTTTATTGTATTCTAATGTACTCTTATTGTTGTAACCCTCCCGGATTGTCTGTGATTGGGTGGGCTATAAATAAATCTATTATTATTATTATTATTATTAATTTATATTCTGCTTAATTGCAGGGAATCCAAGCAGATTACAGCATTAAAACAAATACTTTTTAGGTATATATTAAAAATGCCCAAATCCCTATCCCTCCCCCCAGTTATAAAATCATAAGTAATGCTAAAAAAGGTTTAAACCAAAGGGACATTAAAAGCAGTAATATAAAATAACAATTAAAATAAATAAGAGATTTTGTAGCAGGGTCCGAATAATTCCCTGCTCAGTTCCATAACACTGTGAGCCATGGCAGTTAAAGTGCTGTCAAACTGGACTGTTTCTGCATTGCGGATACAGCCTGAGTCTTCTTTGCTTAAGGAAATGCTATGAAGTTCATGGGATTGCTACAAATCAACAGGCAATTTGAAGGCATAGACACACAGAGTCCATATGCTCCCTTCCTGGCTGCTTTAGCCAAGGAATCAGACAAAGGTGAGAGGGAAGATAAATGACATTCATGTATAATTTGTTTTTCTGAACTCTTCCAAGCTTTCAAAATCCATCCTTCTATAATCTGGTAACAGCAGAAATAGAGGTAGACTCCAGAGACCTAGGCTGCCTCTGCACTGCATAAATAATGCAGTCTGACACCGCTTTAACTGCTATGGGTCAATGCTATGGAATGCTAGGATTTGTAATTTTGCCACGACAAACTACAAATCCCAGAATTCCATACCATTGGCCCATGGCAGTTAAACTGATGAAGCATCAGATTTCTTATTCGCATGACATCACCCAGTCACTCATATAGGAATTTTGCCACTTGTGAGCTTCTCTCTTGGTTGGGG
>NC_056525.1:89758506-89862696 GCF_019175285.1 Sceloporus undulatus
ATTATTATTATTATTATTATTATTATTATTATTATTATTATTATTATTATGTTCTTTGGTTTTGCCAGATACATAGCCTTCTCTGACAGAGCACCCTGGGTGCCACAACAAACTGCACATCCCAGGATCCCATAGCAAATTGAACCATGGCAGTTAAAGCGGTATCAAACTGCACAATTTCTGCATGCAGATGCAGCCTCAGTGTGGAATATCAGTACTAGGCAAAGGGCTTGTAGATTAACACTTTAGAGATTAACTGCAGGAAAGAAGCTGAGGCTACAGTTTTTCTCTCAAAAAGTGCAACAAGGTGCAAGAAGGAACTGAGAACAGCGGTCACCATGCTGGGATAAATGTGATTTCTGATTGGATGAGCCCAAAAGGAACAAAGAAGGCCTGTGTCGATTGGTTGATAATTGTATGCCAACATACCAAACTGTATTCACTGCAGGGAGGAAAACCTTCTGTTGCTAGGTAACATCTTATAAACAGAGCATCTCCCAGGCCTTGCAGTTTGCCTTTCTGCTCTAGCTTTCCTCTGGATGGGGACGCTGTATATAGATAAGCAGTGGCTCAAGGTTGACCTCTCTGCTCTTCTTCACATAGCAGTACCTAAGAGCCTAGAGATGCTGAGGGTTTCTCATCCTCTCTTTCAGGATTGAATTGCGAAGGTAATATATTCTGTTTACTAGTATTTGCCTTGCACAGAGTGACCAGATGCCCTCATCGCAAAGGAGGATAAGGCACAGTAAAATGTAAAGCGTTCAAGGAAAAAAATGAAGGGCGTTCCACAATAAAAGCTAAAAACTGCTAGAAAGATAAATTCCTGCTTCTCAGTCACGCTCCAGATGGAGGACATTTGGGAATTCCTCCTGGACAGAAGATTAAAATGGAGGATGTATCCTGGAAAAGGAGGACGTCTGGTCATCCTGACCTTGCACGTCCCTAAGTGAGTTGGGTTTACCAGTTTGAAGAAAATAACTTTTATAACCTTTTTTAATTTTTATTTTTTAGGAGAAATTGTAAAGATTTTCTGCTGGTTAAAACATCCAAGTACTGCACCCCTATATAACTACAAGAACAAGATTCCTGCAAATATGATGCACACAAGAGCTTACTTGCTGTTGGAAAAAGAGTTTCTAGAGTATGAAGAAGCCAACATCTTTGTGAGTATAGTTGGATTCCACCCATTTTGTTTATATTGGACAAGATTGCCAATTGTTATCCTATTTCTTATTAATAAATACAATAGAGCAATTTCTTTCTTTCTCTCCCCCCCCCCCCTTGTCCCATAAATCTAGAATGACTGGAACAAGCCCTGGCTGGATAGAGAGCTTTTATTTAAAGTTTTCAAGTAAACAAGGGTAGATGAAAAGCATTAGCTTTCTTAAATGATTTAAATTAAACAAATGATTCCCCACCCTCTTTCCACCCCTGAGGGAAAGAAACCAATTTGCTACTCAAGTTTGCCAGGAACTAGTCTGCTATCACCTCAAAACTGCACTATTAATATTTAGGATCATGTGTTAAATGGCAGCAGCCCTTCCTTCTTTCCATATCTTACAATAAGATTTTGTTGTTGAAAGCCTTCAAGTCATTTCCGACTGATGATGATCCTAAGGTGAACCAGTGGGTTTACATGGGCGAGCCAGGATTCAAACTCTGTTCTTCAGACCCATCATCCAGTACTCAAATCACTACCCCATGCTGGATCTACAATAAGGTTGCCATATTTTAAACCCTCGTAATAGTCAGAGACCTTGCAAATATGGATTGTAAGGTTCTTCAGCTTAGCAATGCCATTTTGCATGCCCCACATCCATCGAAAGGCTGGTCTTGATGCAAAAGAATAAATGGGCACAATACAATGTCAGAAATAGCAATATGTAAAAAACAGTGGGAGAACCAGCTTCCCAGCACACTCTGTCACTGAATTTAAAGAAAATAATGTGGAGATTAGAGACAGATACAAGTGAGTTACAATTCACTAGGAAGTTCTGACCTATCAATCACCAGATGTCTAAAATGGGATGATGGGCTATTATCACACATGGGTGAAGGCCCTGGATTGGGAGATGGATTGTAAAGTTCCAGACAGGTATAATGAGATGTCTCATTCTTACCACCACCAAAAACAGATTTGGCAGTTGCGGCTCCCAATTTAATGGCCAGTGGAGACCACAGGAGTGACAGAGAAGTGTCCAGGTAGATTCCTATGGCTGAACACACAATGGGATATCTTGGGGAGGGGGTCCTCCAGAGGTTCTGGCAGATGATGTTGATGTTCAGGCAGCTATGGGAATATAGCTTGGCACTCCTCTGCTGCTTTTCCACTCTCTGCCAGCAGTCTGGGGGAGGACTGCAGCACTAAAGAGTGGGTTTACATGGTTTGAACCTGGCTTGTTCTATTATGATCCTCTTGGTCACTAAAACTGTAATTAAATAGAACAAGCCAGGTTCAAACCAAGGATTCAGAACTAGGCTAATGCCAGCTAACTGTTTTTTCCCCTCCACAAAACAGTTCCCAAAGTTCAGACTCTTATAAATAACTATGGTTTAACATCTAATGTGTAACAATCTCCTGCAACCTATGAAAGAGGAGATGATTTCCCTCAAGGGGAGAAGATACCCATTAAGGAGATGATTTCCATCAAGGGGAGAGGATTCCCATTAAGGCTGAATCAGGCCATTGTATTATAAAGTATATTAGTCAAGCTATTGTTTTTCTCCATCCTTAGGGCATTTCTCTTAATCCTGTGGAAAACAACTTGATGGAATGGGTAGCTGAAATAGGAGGACTGAAGGATTCCCTGTGGGAAGGTAACTATCCTGTATCCCAGCCCTTTGTAGTACAGTGTGATATTATACTGCCAAAACAAGTATGGATACCAATGTGAAGTCGAAGGCTTTCATGGCCAGCATCGATAGTTTTTTGTGGGTTCTTCAGGCTATGTGGCCATGTTCTAGAAGAGTTTATTCCTGATGTTTTGCCAGCATCTGTGGCTGGCATCTTCAGAGAATGCTTGCCTAGAAAGGAGTCAGGAATAAACCCTTCTAGAAGATGACCATATAGCCTGAAAAACCCACAAAAAAACTAACTATGGATATGATATTTTAATTTTGCATTATTGCTTTTTATATAGCCTTTCCCCAAAATAATTACAGTCTATGTTGTCATGCTTTATCTTACCTTTATCAGGAGCAACAAAATGTGCACAACATTGTGACCAAGGAGGGCTCTGGGTTTCTTCACAATAGATTACAAAAAGCAATAAGGTGGAGAGAGTAGAGTGGATGGAAACGTAACTTAATACTAAAGTCAAATGGACTAGAGAATCCTGTTCTTTTACACCCAGAACTATTGGCATAAACAGACACCTGAAACCTGTGGTCCAAAGTAGGATGAGCATTATCCACAATGGCAGAATAGCCCCTATCCCAGACCACAGGCCACCATTGCAAACAAACACATTGAGGCCCACATTTTTGAAAACATACAAGCCAGTTGTTACTCAGGTATGTCTCCAACGTAGAGTAAAACATGCACAGTAAGTACCTTGGTAACAAAAGTAAAAAGAGCATAGCAGCTTTCAAATTAGTAAATCCAATAGAAAAATTAAATTGAGTTATTTCTTCAATCACCTTATGAGATAATGAAAGAATTACATTAACTTACTTAGTAAGTACAATGTGCCCTTCACATTTGCTGAGGTTAGGGGTGAAGGACCCCATGAAAGTGGAAAAACCACAAATAAAACCTTTAATTTTACCTGGGAGAACACCTCTCTAGGCATCTCTAGTTTTTCCAGTGCAACTCTGTGGTCAACATCTGGTAGCAGCTGACCATAAAATCACACTGAAGAACTTACAAATGTCTAGAGATATGAAAGTAATAAAAATACATACATTTCAATAGCTTTATCATTTTGTTCAAAACTCCAAACTTATTAAATGCCCAAACTCACTGAAGGCTTAAATAAAAAACAGAATGGGAAGGGTGAGAAGAGAGAAAAGAAAATAAGGAAGAGGTTTGATGAAAATCTTTTATTTAATCATTCAAGAGCCTATCACTTTCTGTGTAATACACTTAATGCTTGAAAAGGAGCTCACTCCAAATAATGTTACATAATAGTTGTTTATTATATAATAATATACAGTGAAAACCACTCTATGACATTATCAATAGAGGATAAAATGTTCCTGAAGAGAGTCACAAGTTACTCCTCCAAACACTTGCTTTTCATACAGGCCTAAAAAGCCTGACATTCTGAGGTGGTAAGTCCAGGGCCAGTCTGGAGTATTATACTGAACAGCTGGCCCCAGACTGGCCCCAATGGCACCCACATGCACTTGGTCAAACCCAGTGCGGCAGTGCAGCATTGTTTACACAGGCCAGCCATGCTGACACCACATTGGCACAACTGGCCCACCCCCAGAGCCATCTCCACATTCCTTAACTACAGGAGCTCTGTGCTTAGGCCTCCTGGTGTGCTAGCACTTCTCCAGAGGGTAGGATCACCAGTTCAATTAATGAACGGAGGGGTAGAGGGACTCCCCCTGATCACATGGTGAGAACACCTCTGAAGAAGCACTGCTGCACTATGAGGCCTCGGTCCATGGAGTTTCTGCAGGTAAGAGATGTGGTGTCAGTGGCTTCAGGGTCAGGCCATCCCCTTTTCCTATGTTGCTCAGCACAAGGAACGGATATGGTGTGGTGCCTAGTGTGCTTGCCAGCCCAAATTGGGCCTGATTCAGACACCACAAAACCCCATGTCATTCTGAGACAGGAGACAAACTTTCCTGCTTTCCTGACTGTGGCAATGAAAGATACAGCCACTCTAATGAAGTCTAATGACCTAGGTTACTAAATTATGGTGGGATACAGACCTGCAGTTTGTAGCATGGTGGCGGCAGCAAAAGGGTTAGGGAGCACGCACCATTTACACGCTCCCTAACCCTAGTACATACTAGGCTAACCCTAGTACGTACTGGATGCAGAAAATGGTGGCACCCTGTACATACGGGTGCCGCCATTTTGACGTGATGGACGCCTAGCGTCTGCACGTCCTGGTGCCTTTGTGACACCACAAGTGCACCATTGGCTCATTGAGGTGTCACAAAGGCACCACAAAAAGAACCCGCTTTTTGTGGGTTCTTTTTGCTCTGTGATGGAGCCGCGGGATTTGTGCGCTGCGGCTCCCTGGCGGAGCATTTGGGCATTCTGTATCCCGCCAGAGTTATCATTTTTAGTGTTAATTGAAAATTCACTAGAAAAATCTAGTGAATTCGAATCACTGGCTGAGAGCCACACAGTTAAACTGGGTCCATTTGTTCTGAAAAGTTAGTAGTACAATGTGACCAAGCAGACTATCAGATGAGTCCCAATAGTTACTCTTCTAGCCATGACATCTTCATATTGCAACATTTGATGAAATAGTGGGAGGCATCTAAGAACAAAAGCAGCACTTTTTTCCTTACTATATTCTATTTTCTTTATGTTTCTGTATAACAATGTTGTATGGAGATAACACTTTTAATTCAATTCAATTAAAATAGCTGTCCTGTGCTTCAGTCTATAGGTACACCTCAGTTAACAAGTTCCTGGGCATTATTTCTTTAGCAGAAAATTTGACAGTAGAGGCAAAAATAACATTGAAAGCATAAGGATAGATTCCTACACCACAAAAATGGCATAATAGTTAGACATGTTTCAGCAAATGTTTTTCTCAAAATGGGAGCTGCCACCAGAATTCCTTACTGAGAATGAACAGCAAAACAGAGAAAAGGAGAAAAGAGCTAAGCTTGCCTCATTGGCTATCCCCACACACATGTTGAAAAAGTCCAAATCTGTAAGTCTGGCCGCCAAAGGGGAAATCATAAGAAAAGTAGAGGCTAGTGAAATAAAAAATCATCCTATTATTGTTTGTGTGGTATGAAACACCACATCAATTAAGCATTTTTGTAAATAAGCAAAAACAGTTTGAACCTTCTGGAACCCATTTGAAAGCTTCTTCTAAAATGCATCCAAGGATGACTTTTTCTTTCACTAGCCTCTACTTTTCTTAAGCATCTATATTCTCACATATTATATATGTTATACATATTTTGCTCTCTGTTAGGAGCTGAACTCCAACTATCGCTACGGTACAATGAAAACTACAACAACATTCCCCCACGAGTTAATTTCAACACCATCCCATTCCATCCCAATGGTAAGGATATTATTGATCATATTGCTTTCCAATAGTGGTTGAACAGCCACAAAAGTCAACCTCAAAAGCTCCTGTATTTCAGAGAGTACTTCAGACTGTGCTTCAGCAATTGAAAGTAATTTAATAATTGCAGCCTTTTGTCAGTAGTAGTGAAGGTCTATCCCCTGCACTGACTTGTTACATTTTCCCAAGGAGCTCAAAACAGTATTTTAGCCTCACCTAGTGAGATTGTCTAGGTTAAGAAAGTTTGACTTGCCAACAAAGTGCCTGGGTGAGCCATTCAAAGCCAGCTCTAGCCATTGCATCTCTACTGGCTTTCTAAACTAATCTATTTGGTAGCTGACCATGCCATGTTTTAAAGTCTTCTGAACATGTATACCAAGATGGATTGAATATTCAAGAGACATTTTTGGAATGAAAATTTTCTTTGTTAAAAACTTTGTTTACTGAGGTACTGTAGGTCTCTCATGTAAGCAAAGAGGCAGCATGCTCTCCTTTCACTCTTTGTGATCCTCCTTCATTTCCTACTTATTTAAGATGAATAATAATAATATTAATAATAATTTGTTTTATTTATATACCGCTATTCCAAAGATCATAGCGGTGAACAGCAAGTAAGCTAATTAGCAAGTAAGCTAATTTGCCCCCAACAGTCTGGGTACTCATTTTAGCGACCTTGGAAGGATGCCAGCCTGAGTCGAGCTTGGGCCCTTTTCCTGGTCTTGAACTCGCAACCTTGTGGTTTTGAGTGAATGGCTGCAGTACAGGCATTTAACCACTGTGCCACCAGGGCTCCTTTCATGAAATTTGATTTATGTTTACCAAGAGCAGTTCCTTTTCAGTAGTCCCGCCACAGAGAGCTCTGTCCAACAAAGCTGCCTGCTCTGAGACTCTAGATTAAAACTTGACTTTAAGGAGGCCATTGTAATATTAAGTCTGTTTTCATTTTGTTTTGTGTATGGATTTCATACTCTTTTGATTATTTATTAGCTTTTGCTAATATTATATATATATATATATATATATATATATATATTCTGCATTTCCCCCAAAATGGGACTGAAGGTGATATAAAACTGTTAAGTTATTCTGTTTCTGCTTTTGTGATTATTTTGCTTTTTCAATTGTAATTTCTTCAATGTTTCTACATTTGTGGGTGGCTGCATTGAATTCTCTATTATACAACAGGATATACTTTTTTAAAAACTATAAATAATCTTTCATATTGCTACACATTTATTTCACTGTTCACTGTACAGAATATAATTGGTTCCAGCTTTGCCAAAATAATAGTTATACATAGTTTGAAGCATTTGATTACCATGTAAGTGTGCAAATCTCAAATTGTGATATTTTTTTCCCCTTTTTCTTCTCCATCCAAGTGGATCCACAATCTGGGAGACCTTGTGTGGATTTTCTAGATGATCTTACCAAGTGGAACCCAAAATTTACAATAACTAGTATACTACTTAGTATCCAGGTAAAGAAAGTACAAACCATAATTATCTACTATTTCTGTTGTCAATGAGAGAATTAAAATTAGTATTGCATTTTGAAGAATCCTAACAGCTGCTTAAGTGAATGCAAGGAACATAGTCCAGTGGAATTTTATTTCTTTCAACATTTGTCCTTCCTCTGTTACATATTGCAACTTCTCTGCATTTCAAATACATACAGTTTGACAGTTTGGGTTGAGAGGAAAGAAATAGATGTTGCTTTGAATGCATTATGGCACCAGTTGAAGTTTCTAGCAGCTAAATTGTGAGGTGGGATGCTTCAGCAAATAACCCATAAACACTTGCATTTTTTGAATAGAAAAACAGACCTCAAGATTTATTGGTTACAGCTGTGAAAGGTTTGACCCAGAAGAGATCAGATCCAGACACTGGCCAACATAGCTTTTGTTCGATGAATCACACACAGTCTGAATGCTGGTAACCTCTGGAGTAACAGCAGGTGTGATGCCATTTGAGTATAAACCTCAGTGTGGATCATTCATCACCTGGATGTGAAGCTGGACATGACTTGTGCTGCTTTCACACTGAAAGCCTTGTAATGGAATCCTCATTGGGTATAATAGGCATGCAGGCCTCATCACAAAATCTGGATCTCATCCAACTGAGTGGTCAGCAAAAGCTACACTTTTCTGCACCCTGCCATCCTGTAGTGAAAACTTTGCCTTCCACCATTGAAGGCCACCCCTGGGAAATGACTGCAGTCCCACAGTTTCCCTCCATCGCATGGAGCCTGCCAAAACGATGCAGTACTCTGGGAAGGAGACACACGTCAGTGCAGCCAGCATGGCACCAGGCCATTGGCTTTCCCTCCCTGTCATGGACTCCAAAATGGCTTCCCTAGTGAGTCTGGGTCTGTCTTTTTCATACAGTCTTTCTTTGGCTTTATCTTTCAACTACGCTTTGAAATATGCAGCTTCTTTCCTTAGAGTTCATTTTGTTTGTGTGTTTATTGTGCTTCTTACTAGCCTGCTCTGATACAATTTCAACAAGATTGTTGTTATAGTTAGTAAAATATAATGAGATGCAGTCTATCTGTAAAAGCACTAGCAGTAATAACCATGTTTACTTTGGATATTATGTGTGTGGGATCACTTCAGACACTGCTAATGGCAAGGTGACTGACAAGCTTTTTCAGATGACATAGTGATGATGTTTAGGATCCGCCACTATTTCACCACTGTTCTGCACAGACTGCATAACTTTGCAGGAGATGATGGTGGATAGTGAAAAAAAAGCTGACTAGCTTTCTGTCACTATACTTTGTGTGTTGTCATTAACTTCAACTCATGGTAACCCTACGAATGAGGGACCTCCAAGTCACCCTATCATCAACAGTCTTGCTCGGATCTTGCAGACTCAGGGCTGTGTCTTCCTTGATTGAGTCTATCCATCTGGATTGCGGTATTCCTCCTTTTCCTACTGTGTTATACTTTGCCAACCATTATTGACTTTTATAGTGAGTCATGATATGTCTCATGATATGTCCAAAGTTTAACAGTCTTGCTTTAGTCATCTTGCCTTCTAAGGAGAGTTCAGGCTTGATTTGCCCTAGGACCCATTGATTTGTCTTCATAGCAGTCTACAGCATCTGTAGAACACCTCTCCAGCACATTTCCATTGAGTTGATTTTCTTCCTATCAGCTTTCTTCACTCTGCAGCTTTCACAGCCCTACATAGAAATTGGAAATATGATGGCATGGAAAATCCTAATTTTAGTATTCAATGTTATATCTTGACACTTCAGGATCTTATCTAGTTCCTTCGTAGTTGCCCTTCCAAGTCCTAGTCTTCTAATTTATTAACAGCAGTCTCCATTCTGATTAATGACTGGCCGAAGGTATGGAAAACCTTAAACTATTTCAATGACTTAATTGTCTACTTTAACGTTATCTAAATCAACTGTTGGCATTATTGTTTTCTTAATATACAAATGTAAGCCTGCCTTTGCACTTGCTTCAGTAATCCTTTGACATCTTGGTTATTTTTTGCTAGTAATATGATATCATATGTGTTTCTTAAATTGTTGATGTTCCTTCCTCCAGTTAAATTGTTGGTGTTCCTTCCACCATGACATAAATACCTGAATTTCCAGTTCTGGGATACCCAGCTGAATGCTGTCAGATGGATGAATCCTAACCAAAAAAGAAAAGGGAAAAAGCTGTTGGTGATCACCTTCCTTGTTTCCATTAGGCAGGACGCAAGGGCTAAGAGACACAATGGAGTTCAGAACTATTGCTATATTGCTAAGAATCCTTGTTCTTCCATTGGAATATTAAGCATTCAAGAATCCTCATGTATATGCTATATGTGCTAGGAGCAAGCGTTAATCTTATCTGGTCAGACCTTCATCATTCACTACATCACATGATTTGGGATGTAAGCTCTCTGTGAATGGATGTAATAGCTGAGAAGGAATAAATTGATCTGGGTCCTTCATTCTATCTCCTGTCCCTTATCTGTGCTTGGCCATGGCATCCTGTAGGAAAGTGCCCATTGAGGAAGACAGAGTAGAAAGAAAAGAGATATAGTCTGATTACTCTTTTTTTAATCAACATGCAAGCATAGAGCAGGATTTATGCCCAGTATCTCCACAAGCATGTCTAAAGAAACCTTTGAATTGTGTTTATGCATGCATAAAACCAATTTACATTCTGGTTGAATCTGATGATGAATAAAACTTTACAAACTGGTATGTGCATGTGTCTTTACACAGGTTTTGCTGTCTAATCCGGTCTTGGATAATGCGGTGAATTTGGAGGCAGCTATCATGCTGGAGAACAATTATCCCCTGTATAGACAAAGAGTTATACAGTGTGTCGAAGCTAGCCAGAACCTAGGAGGTAATAAACCTCTATGCTTTATGCTATTAGTCATAAATATATTCTTTGAGCACCACAGGGAGTTTTAGAAGAAACCATTTAAATAGCTTTTTAAAAAACTTGTACTTTACACATAGCAGTAAATTTTAATTAGTGTGATTGGCAGTGTAACTTGAGTATGGATTCTATAGGCGGATCTGTGATCTCACAAAGCACATTTGCCAGACAATGCTCAGAGGTGATGCAAAGATCATGAGACAAGAGTAACTCTGATGTTTGAGAAGATTACACCAATGATTCCTTCAGATGCCATATTTATCATAACATCACACATACTTAGAAGTATGTGCACACCAGTGCATGGGCTCAAACCACAACCAAAGTACTCGATATTGTGGTTTGAGCCTAAATACATATTGACCACAATTTTGCCATTGTATTTGGATGTGATCTGCATCTTCCATACAATTTAATTTCATCTAAAGAAATCAGAAATATGTCTGAAGTATACTCAATGGAAACATGGATGGTTCTGGAAATTTTCCACTAATTATGAGCCTTCCAAATTTATGTGACCATTCCTTTTTTAGATAATATTGTATATGTTACTTGCCTGATTTATTGGTTGTGTTCATCATGGGTTCTATAAAGGATCAACAAATCAGACTTTTGACTATCTTTTAAGCTCCTATTGCTGCTCTTTACAAACACTTGCTTCTATCGCAAGCAGAAACTTTAGATACTCTATTTTAAAAGCAACTTCTCTTTTATAGATATTGCTGAAAAATTAGAAATATATCCTCCACCAATCAAGTTTCTACCTCCCCCTGAAGAAAACGTGGAGCGTGCCCAAGTCAGGTAATAAATTTGGGCCACAAGAACCCAAATATATTTTTAAAGAGAAACTTTGGTAAAAATTCCCAGGTTGGCAAGCAATAAAATGACAAAAAGGCCAAAGACATAAAGCCATTATAAGATAAAATGGCAAAGGCAGCATTAAAACAAAACCATAGATTTTTAACAGAATGGGCATACACCATAATAAATATCACTTACTCTCTATAACAGGGAGAGTAGGGGACCACATTAACCCTCCAAGAGATCCAAACATTTTTTTAAAATTGACACCAGTTTGCCTCCAAAGCCCTGCAGGAGACATGGAATCATGTTTTGAGGCCTTCCTGGATTCCTAAAGGGCATTTTGAGGCATTAAAAAATTAGCAAAATTTCATTTTGACCACCTGGGGCAGATTTTGTGGAAATGCCCTCTACACCACTTACAGATCATTTTGGAGCATTTCAGAGCATTTTTTTAAACCTCTGGGGCACTGTGGACAGCACAAAAATAGCCATGGGGGTTGTATGCAGCCTGTGGGCCAGCCACACTTTAACCACTCCTCCTGTATGCTATATATTGAGATACCAGACAAATAAAAAGTTATTTGCTTAGCACCAAAGTGACATCGACTTATGCAGCAAGCATCCCATAGCTTTGAGGACTATGAGTAAAAACCTCTCACTCTTTCGCCAATGTTCTCCTAATGTTAGATGGCAGGGATATGGAGGAAGGAATCTAATACAACACTGATGAGACATAAGGTCAATATCAACCTGTTTAGGGCTTTATAGATAATCCAGGATTTTGTATTGTTCCTCAAAATGGATCTGCAGCTCATGTGGTTGTTCAGAACTGGAAATTATAATTCATGTAGCTAGTCCCAATTAGCAACCATTTTGTACTATTTGGTGTGTCCAGGAAGTCAAATAAATGAAGAAGTTCAGTAAATCATACATTCCAGCTGCTATAACATACCTATATAGGTAAAGGAAACCTCCTCCTTTTTAAAAAGCAGGCTATGGGTGCATCTGCACTGTAGAAATAATACACTTTGACACCACTCTAACTGCACAGCCCCATTCTACAGAGTCCTGGGATTTGTAGTTTTGTGGGGCACCAGCATGGTTTCACAGGGGAGGCTAAAAACCTTGTAGCGTGGGATTCTGGGAGCTAAAGTCCAAATCCCTTTTGGGATCGCTGTGCTATTGCTAGAAGGGAGGGCTGAAGCAGGACACACACACACACACACACACACACACACACACACACACAGAGGGGGGGCATGGGGACTCAGACCAGGAGGCAAGCATTTATTCACTCCCCCCCCCTCTCTCTGCCCTTGCATCAGCTTGTTTGTTTTAAAAGCTCTGGCTATGAAAAGGAGCTTTATAAGCAATATTACGGTATTGCCCCATATTGTCCTGCAGCACTGGATACTTGCCCCAAAGAACCATGGGAAATCTGGCAATAAACACAAAACCAGGGAGAATCCCATGAATAAACTGCTTTCATACTACAGCAATTGCACAAAAAAGCAAATTCATGAATGAAGCGGAAATGAATTCATATTTCCCTGAAAATGCCTGTTCGCTGGTTCATGTCACTTTCTTCTTGGATTCTATGCGGTTTGCACACAACATCGTGTGAAAGCCATTTGCGCCTAATACACTGGATAATCATGGGTTCTTACCCATTTAAAGTTCCAATTTTCCCCATGTGATAAACTCTGAAAGATCCCATCCTTTTTCTCATCAATTGCATAGCACAGGAAGAGGCATAAATAAGCCCTTGCCAATTAAAAAAAATGTGATTGCCACATTTTCTCCATGTGGTCTCTCCCATGGATGAAAGCATGTCCCGATACAGCAGTATGAAGCAGCCCCAAATGTTGCAGCATTACAAATAAATAAATCCAACACAATTCTGGGAAAGGTTTATGTCTTCATCATCTTTATTCACCATTGGTACATAGAGAAAGGAATCAAAGCATTCTTATTTACATGGAATGAATTCATTGTTCTTTTGAGAACAGGAAATCAGCCATGAGGGAGGCTAGAGAGTGTAAACACCAGAAATACACCTCTCTGGCTATTGTACTGAAACATAGGGAATGCAAGGTCTCCGTCTGCACATTACTTGTTGGAGCCTTGGGTGTCTGGGATAAACCAAATGAACCTGTGCTGAGAGTTGTAGTGTAGGAAAACGCTATGCCAAATGTATGTGCAAACTAATGATATCAGATAGCATCAGATAGTCCCAAAATGGTGCAATTTAGCTTGAGCCATTGCAAGTATGAAGAGTAAGGGGCTGTATAGACAGCCCCTAAGGGACAATGTGATGCTGCCCCTTTCCTAGCCGGATTGGGGCCGTAGCAACCGCAAGCTGCAGCCCTGAACTGGCCTTTCCACAGAGCAAAAAGGAGCCGCAAAAAGCAGCTCCGTTTTGTGGCATGGAAAAGGCGCCATAGCCACTAGCGCTTCAGCTTTTTGGTGCTCCTTTGGCATAGCGCATGTGCCAAGGGAGTGCTGCAATGCTTCCTGCCATGTAGTGGGGTGTGTGGCATCATGGCGACATAGGGGCAGAGTCGGAGCTCATGGCATGTGATCATCACGCTCCTACTCCATCCCGATGCCAACGTTTATCGCCAGTCTGTACAACCTCTTAGTTACTATTCCTGTAGAGAAGGGGCCATGATAAGGTTGGAAATAATCTCTTTATATTCAAAATTATCTATAATTTATGTATGGTATGCAACTGTTTAGATACACTAGTGATTATTTATTGTGATCTAGTAGTAAAATATATTTGGGGGCTTTTTTTGTTTGATCTTTTTTCTTTTATAATATGTTTTAGCAATTTAATCTATTCCAGGAACCAGATTTATTTTATATATATTATTTATACATTACTCTAATATATCACTTTGCAATTGCATTCTTTGGATTGGATATGTATTATTTATTCTTCCTGTGTTAAATTGTATTAGTAAATATTCTCTAATAAATGGATTAAGTGTTGTTTCTTTTCTGTAGCAAGCCACAGTAACTCCTTATAGTATAATTATTTTATAAAGGGAAACAGCTTATTTTTTTTAAAGTAACTGATCCATGGAAGGGAATTTGGGAGAGATCTGGCTTTTACAGACTGAAAATAAGAAGGTAGGGCTCTAGTTTCTTTAAATTCCTCCTGTTTGCCTTCGTTTGTGTGGAAGGTGAGTAGTGAGTCATATAGCCCTTGAAACCTCTGGGTTTTTTATTCATTTTGCTTTGTGAAACATTCTGTAGGGAAATCTGTGTCAAATAACTAATTGTATAATCCTCCCTGAAAACTCATCCTTTGTTCCAAATGTATGTTTTCAGAAAGATTAAAGCCATATCATATGAAGATTATTATTTGACATGGTTTAAACTTGCCACATCAAAGGCAGTTGAAAATTTTAAAACCCCAGGTAAGCTGATGCTTTGGTTTAGCAAAATTAAACATAGCAAGCCTGATTCTGATCTTGTGCTAGGTTTGAATAAGTGCAAGGGCTCATTCTCATGACCTCCCAGTATGATAGCTGCAATTTTAAGTCAAGCCATACAGACTCCCAGGAGTGCTATCCTACACTGAGGAAGTTTTTGAACAAAAGAGCACACATGATTCTTTGGCATTTTGGTAAGTCCCATTTAAAAATATTACAAGAATGTGGCTTTTGGATTTTTGTTATGGAGTAACACAGTTATCTTCTACTTTATTTTATTTTTACAAGGTTTTGTTTCTAATTTATATATCTCATGCACTCCGATCATGGATGTTCTTCATCCAGTACAAACTCCTGGCAGCCAACAAAAGGGCTGGTACAGGTATATATGGTGGAATAACTAAGTGGAAGTCTGTACAAATTAACTACAAATCACAGTGGCTGCAAGCTAAGAGTGGTGTGAAGTTGGTCTCTGGCCTTCTTTCATTTTGGTGTGAGGAAAAAAAAAATACAAGGCTGTATTCCTGTTGGGGCACTACACTGATGTGAGAGCCATTGCACAAGTGATTTCAATTTCCAAGACTACATATGTATATGTAGTCCCAGTGTAGCAAAGCATTCCACAAGCACATACACAGCCCTCTTCCTCCCTTCTGATTTATAGGGTGGGAAGTACAATCCTACAGCACCCATTATACCGTCAGGATCATGGTGGTGAGAACCAGCGTGATTATACAGACATACATTTACATTGTTAAAAGTGTGTAGGATTTTAATCTAAACTATATTTTCAGTTACTTCTACTGTCACTTAGTGCATTGCCATACCCGGAATCTTAGAGCTACTCAAAAAAACTGAAAGAAACAAAACGTCCTTTGGATTGTATGGATAATAAAATTATCCTAGCATACACTAAATTACACTAGTGATACAGAGTTTTATTACATAGGCGGGTTATAGACCGCCGCTTTGAGGCAGTCTCCCGCCGGCGCCATTTGCTCCGTGAGGGAGCCGCAGCAGCCACACCGCGCGGCTCCCGCGCGGAGCAAAAAAGAAGCTCCATTTTGGATCTTCTTTTTGCAGCGCCTCTATGACGTCGCGAGGCGCCTGGGGCGGACTCGCGATGTCATAAACGCCGCGCGACGTCCAGACACACAGCGTCCGATACGTAAAGATGGCGGTGCCCGTATGAACAGGGCGCCGCCATCTTGTACGTATTCTATATGTACTAGGGTTAGGGGGGTGCGGAAGCACCGCCCCTTCCTAACCCTAGTACGTATAGAATACGTACTAAATGGCGGTGTGTAACTCGCCTATATTTGTTACATTATGTATATATGGAGCATGTGCTGAATGTATTCTTTAAGTCAAAAGCCTTAACGAAGTTTGATGCAAAGTTTCCTTAAGAAAAAATTTATTTTCATTATAAGGACTATAGTCATGGCTGAACTCCTCACTTAGGCTCGTTCCGCATGGGCCAAAAGTACGTGCGCAGCACGTACTAGGGTTAGAAAGGGGTTCCTTTCCGGACGCCCCCAACCTTAGTATGTGCCGAGCACGTACAAAATGGCGGCGCCCATTCTACATGGGCACCGCCATCTTGACATAGCGGACACTTAGTGTCCGCATGTTGCAGTGCGGTAATGATGCTGCAAGTGCGCCATTGGCGCCTTGCGGCGTCATTACCACACCGCAAAAAGAAGCCACTTTTTGCGGCTTCTTTTTGCTGCACGGAGGAGTCGCACGGTTTGGCTGCTGAGGCTCCTCCGCACAGCAAATGAGGGCACTTTACAGACCGCCCTTTTGGGTTGTCTGGAAAGCGCCTAAGGCCCCACATGACTCCTGAGATCTTCCACACTCAAAGCATGTGCTCTACTAATGAACTATGACTTCCTCCAAAGCTTATGCAAAGCTAACAGTAAAGCAACCACAGATATAACATGTGAAACAATTACACCTATATCTGCTGTGATAATATATAAGAAATGTGAATGAGAGGTTTTTTGTTTTAAAATACATAGTGTGAAGTTAATCTTGGGGGGAATTGTATGTGAATGGAATTCAGACCTGTTTAAAATTAGCCAGACATCAATTCTATCTTAAGATGCAAAATAGTTCATGTTATATACTGCTAACTATTCACAATGAGAAAATTATGCCTGCAGAATGGTCACATTTGCCCTGTGATTAAAAGCATTCTAATGCAGTACTGATAAATTCCCTATCTTTTGTGTGTGTGTGTGTGTACCTTTTCTTTAAACAGGAGAGATAATCTTGCAGAATATCAAAAGTCAAATGTAGATGGTTAGATATCTGAAGTGGCATCTGTTACTATACATCTTATAATTCAATATTTAATATCTAGGACTATGTATTTATTTAAACAATTTACTATTTAAAATTATTAAAACAATATTCAAAGCAGTATACATAATATAGAAAAAATGCATTAGTGATAAAACTAAAAAGCAGTAAATACAATAAGATCTTCTAAAACTTAAAATGGACACAAACAATTTGAGTACTGATTTTAAAGGAACAGCAAGAAAATAATGATGCACAGAAGCTACTAAATAATAATTTTTAAAAGCCTCCACCAAAAAATAGATTATTTCAACTGACATGCTAAATAATAAAAGGAATGACCTTCCTTTACTTGCCAAGCAAGGACATTCCTTTAGTAAGGACTAAGCAATGAGATGTTCCTTTGCCTGATTGCCAACTGCCTAATCTCCACTGACAGAAGCACTCAAACCAGGGCTCTTGAAGGGCCCTTGAATTATTTTTTGTATTACATTTATTTTTTATCAGTGTCTATGGTTTTCATGCAGCCCATTGGAGGTTTTTTTTTTAAAAAAAAATCCTTCATCTTTTATGCTATGTGAAAAGGTATAAGCAGTTTACCGACTTGTTGTTCTAATAGTTAACATGTTCTTTATTTTAAAAAAATTATTTGCACTTATGCTTCTAGTGTTTGACGACCCAGACTTCATAGGAAACCACTATGAATGGACGGCAATGAATGTGGGCAAAGGAGAATGGGATGCAAATATGTAAGTATATTACGAACATTTGAAACACACTTCTAGGAGCTCAGCAAGCATAATAGTGTATTGAATGTCTTACTATTGTAATCATAAAGTTAAAATAGCATTAAGCTGAAGTTCTAAATACCTAAACCACAAGATAAATCACACAGAATTTTGTAGAGCATAGCAAACTGTCAGTCCTAGGATTTCCTGTTTTCTAATCATTATTATTTTATAGCCATATCTTTCCCAATTAAGGTCTGTCAGAGACAGGGATTCCCCAAAGTTTATAATTACCTTATTCAAAATACAAATTCATTTCACCGCAAAGTCTTTTCTGACTCAGGCCCAGTACAGACTGCCCCAAAAGGATTGGCTAGCGGTGGCCTGTTTGCCTGCAGAGGGATGCCACAGCAGCCAAACTGCCCGGCGTCCCTCCACCCCAAAAGGAACCTGGAAAAAATGAGTTCTTTTTAGGACTGCGCATTCATGTCACGAATGCGCCATTGTGATGTAAGCAATGTGCAGTGACATCTATATGCTGTGTGTCGCTTATGTCATCATGGCAGCGCCCGTGTGGATGGGATGCTGCCATGATACCACTGCCGTGACGTGCTAGGGCTTGGGAATGTACCGTGCGTTCCTGAACCCTAATATCGACTTCTTTGGGCCCATCTGTCCTGGGCCTCAGAATGTAAAAAGAGATCAGGCATATATGTTAAGCTACTCATCAACATTTTGTCTATTTTTTGTTGCAATCTTGAACACTAAATAGAGTTCAGGAAGAGCAAAAGAAATAGACCAACGAATGATTGTTAAAGCCCAGAGAACAACGAATGTGAGGATCAAAAAGATCCTCACCTTCAGGAACAAGGCAGCTCTGCTATTTCTGAACTTGTCTGACCAAGTTCAAGGAAGCTTCCCAAATGAGCAAAATTTTGGCCAGATGCCTTTATGTATTCTCTGGATGTCTCCCGTCTACTTTTACCCCATTTGGACTGTAAAAGGAATCAGGGAAATTCTCAATTTTGAGAAGCAGTAAAGAACTCACTGAAATGGTGGTATTTTTTTTTTATATAAAGGTGAATGTTAAAAGAAAATTAGAAAATCATTTCAGTTTACCCCCTAGTACTTGAGACAGTCTCCTTGATTTTTCTTGGGAATGTGTAGTTTCTAGTCTTATCTAGATGTAAAACCCTCTGTTTTCCTGGGTGTGTTTGCTTACATTTGAAGCTGGGGCGGGGGGGGGGGGGGGTTGAATTTCCAGGTGGTTTTCAGTCTTGGCTGGTTCAGAGAAGTGCAGTTCCCATGGGGCATGTGATAAGGCTTCTCAGTGCATATGCATAAACATTTCAAGCAAAGAGATAACCTTTCTGGAAAAAAGCAATCATTTTCCAAGAATTCCAGCAAGGCAGCTTATAATTATTGAGGTGATTCTGAGATGAGGCACTTTCCTATCTTTATTCTTCGAGGAACATCTTGATAACCATTATCTTGGGCACACACCTTTCTTCATAATTCCAAACAGGGCATACACCTCTTTCCATCTGCCTTAGACATGTCACAAAAATATTCAATAATGATGTGTTGGAATTGAATTCTTGTACATGGTAATTACAAACTACAGTGAGCCCTTGGTATCTGCTGTGGTTTAGTTCCAAGACCTACCATGGATACTAAAATCCATGGATGTTCAAGTCGCATTAAGTACAATGGACAGTAAAATGGTGATCCTTGTATAAAATGGTAAAATCAAGGTATGCTTTTTGGTGTGTGTGTGTGTGTGTATATATATTTGAATATTTTCAAGCTGTGGATGCTTGAATTTGTGTATAAAGCATCCATGGATATGGAGGGCCAACTGTTCATGAGGTGCCCTGATTGTGGAAAGGTTTCCAAAGTACATCTCATGCTAATATTGAAGTCCTGGTGCTGAGTTGTTCTATTTACTCAGGACATTTTTATTTAGGCTGTTTGTGTTATTGTATTGGCAGCTTTTCAGTTGCTTCATAAATTGTAAGTTATAGTTTTATATTTTATATTTATATGATTTTTAGTCATACTTGCTGTATATACAGTGCTATCTGTAATAGCAAAGAGCAGTTTATGAATTCTGGTAACATATAAATTAATAATAAATCAATCATGATTGAGACTCATTTTCACATGTTCCCACTTCCTCTCCCTTCACTGGAGAAGAGAGCTTCAGAGTTTTCACTCCCAATTTTAGTTATTCACAATTGCTTGTTGTCCAGACTCAGAACTGTGGCTAACACTATAATTAGTTTCAACAGATCAGATTCAAAAACCACAATTTGAAGTTGGCTTCTTTGAAACTGATCATAGATAGTGTCAACCGCAATCCGTTATGCCAGCAAACCACATTTCATTAAAACTGAAAGCTCCCAGAGGCTGCATCCGCACTGCAGAAATAATCCAGTTTGACACCACTTTAACTGCCATGGTTCAATGCTGTGGATATCTGAGATTTGTAGTTTGTTGCGGCACCAAAGGTCTCTGGCAGAGAAGCCTAAACAAAACTACATTTCACAGAATTCCATAGCATTGAGCATGGGCAGTTAAACTATGTCAAAGTGGATTCTTTCTGCAGTGCAAATAAACCCTAAATGTTTCTAAAGTCCTGCTTCCACACATTCTTGGGGGTTAAGGGGAAGCTTGTTGGACATGAGCCTGAGTCTCATTTGGCCATGTTCATGGTAGCACATGTCATTAAAACTATGATTTTTTTAGTGTAAGGTACAAACATGAGCAGTTTGTTTATACTTACTGAGGAAATGAGGCAACTTAAATACACAACAGAAAATTGGGTACTTCTTTTAGCTAGTTCTTTGTTGTGATTACTCTATTTTTTCCAGCTTATGTAGCCAATAATTCTTTTATCCTGTCTTTTTCTAAATTTGAATATTATATGTATATAAAGAGGATTATTTCTAGGGATGTGAAGGGAGTTGTTTTCATCATGGTCATTTATTTTTGAGGCCTCCTCTGAGAACAGAAATATTCTGTCTTCTGCACCTCTGACCTCGGAATTATTATGAAGTCTGAACGTTGTGCAATATGGATTATAGTCTCGTGGAATCTATTTTGTACGGCTCATGCTGTGTATTTCATTTTTTAAACAAATATTCTTTAAAAAGATTGCAACTAACTATTTCATACATATACTTACATGTGTTTTTGGGAGAGGCACCTCATCTGATAGTTTTGATAAAGCAACAAGCTCTTAGAAATCCTAACAAGATTTAATTTGGGGTTCAGACTGAAAGAAAGCAAACCATGGACTCAATTAGTTTATTTTTCTTTCTGAAGAAACTCCTATATCATAGGGTTAATTTTTCTTTGACACAACTTGTTTTATTTCCCTTAACAGAAGTTCTTTGTTTTATGTATTTGATAATTGCTTCATTATGTAGTACCACAGCATCCTCTGTGACCCAAGACAACATTCCAAAAAACTAGGAAAGTCCTTTTTTGACCCATATGTCTGTGCGCACACAGACACACACACACACACAAGAACAAGCTGGTGCTGTTTGAGAAAGAAGCCCTTGCGGTGAATCAGAGCAGCTTTTTCATATTAATTTCTTAGGAGCATAAAAGGAAATTGCTATGAATTTTCCATCATTGCCCCCAATTTTACTTTGTCTGATTGCAAGAGTCGCCATTCACTGCCATCTGGTGGTAGAACACCTAGATGTGTTTCAAATTGTTCTTTGGACCGGTTGCTTGGTTTGAACAGCAAAGGCTTGCTTATTGTATGTGAAAGGATGAGGGCTGCAGCAATGCATGATGTGGCTTTGCTTGCTACCTGCAGGGCCAAACTTGCCATGCATCCGAGCAAAGTGATCTGCTTTAGGTGGCATGCTGGGAGAGGGGAGATAGTTGAAAGCAGGGATAAGTCTCTGAGTGGGGCAACAACACTTTTAAAAAAAGTAGGTTGTAGCAAGCAGGTGTCATTTGTGTTCTGCTTTAAGAACAAAATGCCTTCAGGCAGCACTTTTGTCCAAGCACTTGTTAGCATCAGTATAGAATGGCACAGATATGTTTCACTATGCTGAGAAGTCCTAATTCAGATCTGTCTTGCAAGCCAACTCTGAACAGGGTGAAACAGTCAAATACATTTCTAATATCAGTATATTGAAAGTATTAATTTTTAAAGTACCAGGCATTAGTATGTTGATTATTAACTGTATAATATGTGAGATATATTAGAAAATTATATTTTTAAAATCCACTGGCAATTAATATTGCTGCTTCACATGTCAAAATGGTAATGTGGATTTTCCCAAAGACAAATTTATGTATGTGGTACTGAATCTGAATGGATTTGAATAATCCATCTGGTGTTTCCCCTATGGCAGACAATACATGTTCCAACATTTACGGTTTCTCTTTTAACATGTAGATTTGGGTAGAAATAAAAGAACAGCCTGACAGTCATAATTTCAGCTATATACTAGATATAATTTTATCACAGTGATTAAAGCTAAATGCATAAAACATTTTAAAATAGATTGCAAGGCTATTTCCTTTTATGTAGCCTTTGTTCCTATAAACTGTGTTGCAAAAGTGAACCACTAATTTTGTGGCTGCCACATCAAACTCCTCCTGTACCAGCTTGAACCAAGTAAATAACTGGTTTTCTGGAAGTTCTACCAGACAGTGAGCTGAGCATTCCCATAGCGGACTTCCCATAGTCATAGAAGGTGAAGGAAAGATGGCAAGGCTATACCATTCAGATTACCCAGTTGTTGTAGCCTACAGAATGCTGTTCCTCAGTACAGTTATAATTGGCATGGGAGATGTTTTAAGTTGTTGACTGTTCATTAAACTGTTATCTGTTTTTGCACTGGAAGGCAATGCATGTTGCTGAACTAGTCTCTGTTGGTGCATGTCTGTAAGTGCCTGATGTTTGTGAAGTTCTTCTGAACTCTGGCAGAAACTGTATTATTTGAAGATAAAAAGCTTTCAGCCAGTCACTAACTCTCACTTGTCTCTTTAAAAGCTACATATTTCTGGCATTGTCTCTTTCGTTTCCTGGACCTAATAAAGAATATTATGCACCAAAATGCTATATCATGATTCCACTTACATACAGACAGTTACTGACTGATACTAAACATTTGTTATTTCTGGATTATCTCCTACAACATCTGGATAATATCACTGGAACACCAGCATATTGTCATGTGTTTTGACATGCTACAGGTTTATCAATTAATGTTCCTCCTCATTAGTGTTTCTGGAAGATTGAGTACATCCTACAACAAAAGCCTGAATTTTAAATAAGGAGACATCATGTATATAGAAACTAATTCTTTGTTTCAGCCTCTTCATCACAAGATGACATCAAAATCCTGGGATAAAGCTATAGAGATGGGTTTATTTTTCATAGCCTGCCACTGAGTTGCATGGGACTAAGAAAACTCCAGTTGTTGGGAACACTGGAAGAAAGGGGTCAGAGTAACCTGTCTGAACATTGTAGTTTCTAATATTTGTAAAAGAGAGCATAATTTCTCCATTGCTTCCTGACTCTGGGTAGACCAAGGGGGTGCATGTGAGATTGTATGTTTTCATATAGATCCATTAGAAACATAAACACCATGCAGTAACACCTCATGAGTTACTGGTGTTAATTTTGTTTCAGTTTTATAAAATTGTATCATCTTTTCCATTTTAAAACATTAGTGCAGATGTGAATACAGTACTTCATTTCAAACTGTAAAAATGGAAATAAACGTCGGTTTTGGAATGTAAGCTAAAACAATTTCAACAGCAGCTTTTTCTCTAGCTTTGAACATCTTCCTTTTTCTTTTTTCCCACTTTCTTAGTGATTATAACATTTTCCAATGTGCTGGCAAAGGTCTTAAAACTATCAGAATTGACCCTTGTTAATTTGTGTGTACCAGGCAATGTAGCATGAAAATATTTATACCAGACAGAAGTTTCAAATTACAATGGGAGAGTGCATATGATTGATGATAGATATGAGCTGATTAAAATGTGTGTTGGGGAAAGAATTTCTGATTCTGTGAAACAGTATGAGACAGAATTGGGAGATTTTAGCAATGTATAAGTATTCATGGCTAAGAAAACCCTATGAAATTCATAGGATTGCCATAAATTGACAGGTGATTTGAAGACACATGGACAAACATTGATCACAGAAGACCTTTAGTGTGTGGTACATAAGGAAGGCACACTGCAATTCTTTTAGTTATCTGAATCATTTATGCCCCCATGTGGCTTAAAGAAGAATAACCAAATTAAATGTACATTTAACTGAAAATACATTTCAGCTGTAATGGGAAGAGGGTATTGTAAATCAAGAGTTTGTACAGAATTTTTGGGGTGGTGGGGGAGATCATAGGGTGTCCCATTGTCCCCAGACCACTGAGCTGGCTTTCCTCCCAGTTAAGTTTTGCCCAGAAGGCGAAAACTGGGATTGCGTACCAGTCCAACTCAAACCACTGTTCAAGTTGGCCAATCCATATATTCTCTCCTCTTTCAATTATGCAACCAAATCATGGTTGCAAAATAATTCTGTGTGTAAAATTTGTAACTGTTATTTATCTATAGTCATCTGTTTTACAGTGTCAGTGGCACCACTAATTACACAAGACTTAATCATTTCTGTAAACCTTTGCCATGTCTGTATTTTTAAAAGCTTATAGAAAATGTTTTGGGTCTATATAGACAAGACCTGATACACAATTACTAAAGTGGTTATGTGTCCCATTTAAAGGAAAAACAAATTCCATGCTAACCCTTCCCTGCCACACCATCATCCTTGCAATGTTTCTTGAAGTGTTTCCCTCTCTCTAGCATTGGAGAGTTCCTAATCATTTCTCCTAATGAAAAGCATGCACAGACTTCAAGAACGGGGTCAGCTAAATATTTATTATTGATCTGAATTAGCCCAGTTACTTCAGTATTATATGCTGAAATACCTTTGTTCCTGGTGAGAGTTAACTGTATTCCATTACAGTGCCCTAATATTAAACTTTTTTCATGTTGATGAGATCAACTGAAAATTACAGAGATCTCTTTATTTCTAATGTTACAGTAAATAACGCCTCCTTTCCCCCCTAGATATGTAAGACAGTTTTCATTTTAGAATCATAGAGTCATTCTTGGGCCTGGGGTTATATTTTGCTTTGTTTTCCCATTTCAGACATCAACTTATTGTGTTTGGAGTTATTGAAAGATTTAAGAAACAGAAACTGATAGAAACCCGGACAGTCAGCCATCATGTCCCAAATCCAACTCCAGGTAAGACAAGAACATTTGTGAACCTTATAGTATGTAACAAAGGTATCTCTGGTGCTTTACAGAGCGCCCAAAAAGGGCGCTCTGTCGGCGCCGCTTGTTGCTGTCTCCGGGAACTGCAGCGGACAAACCGTGTGATTCCCAGACGCAGCAAAAAGATGCCCCAAAAAGCGGCTTCTTTTTGCGCAGCAGAAATGGTGCCCCAAAGCGCCAATGGCACACTGGCAGCATCATTTCTGCTGCACGATGTGTGGAAGCTAGGTAGAAGCCTGTGTAGAACGGGCGCTGCCATTTTGTACGGGCCGAGTGTGTACTAGAGTTAGGGGCGTCCAGAAAGGATGCCCCTTTCTAACCCTAGTACATGCACGGCACATACTTTTTGCCCATGCGGAACGGGCCTCTGTTTCTTATTTGTTGAACAGTTGCTTCAGATCATTCCTCAGGGCTGCATTTCTTGTGGTGAGCTTGTCCACTTTAAGAAATGTTAATTATCTTTTCACACACAAAAAACTGGATATTCTTAAAATTCAGAGTCTGCTTTCAGCAATTTCCTATGTCATCTGTCTAATGTCAGTAAAGATCCCCAACTGAGATTTCCAGCACACCACATGAGATTAACAACACAGCCACTACAGCAGTGGTTTAAACACAGTTTCTTTTAGAGCATTAGGACATAATAAACAAAATAGTTGTCAAGCAATGTTGCAACAAAGTTTATAACAGTTATACCTAATGCTATTAACATTTAACATGATCCCTTTCTCTTAGAATCTCATATGTTGGACCCTTCCCATTGCAGGGATTCGGTTCCAGGATCCCTTGTGGATAGGAAAAAACATGGACAGTCATGCCCCATGTTATTTAATGGGCAATGGTGTGCATGTGTCCACATCAGTGTGTCTTCATGCATTGAATAAAATAGGGCATGGTGAGTTGGGGATGCTCCAGTTCACAGATCACTAGCCTGCAGATGTATCAGGCCCACTATACCACATTTGGCTCTTTCACAAGTTCCAGATTCTCACTGATTAGGTCCCCTGACAAGTTTTTGTTCTTGTCCTACATAATCACATTGTCTATTCCCTCTGCTGTGTGTTTTACTTATTATATCTGTCTCCCAATAGTTCTACAGAGAGTGCACATTGGTATATGAAAGACTCTGCATTCCTGCTACGTTTATAGATCCCTGTCTGAATTGACCCATCTTTTAGCTGTCTGAATGGCCTAAACACAAACTGTAAAGTTTCTTAACATCCTGGTGTTCAGGGGCTTCATGCACTGATTTCTTCATTTTAGTTTCCTTTCTTTGTCTTCAGAGTCTTAACTTCTTCTTTAATGTGCCTGTTCTATGTATGTTCTCATACATACATACACAAGCCAATTCATTCTGTTTAAGCCTGTGTCTACGTACAGATGGGTGAGTGGATGGGAGGATTGATGGACTGATATAAAACATTACAAGTCCAGTTTTGAACACTGTAATTGCTTGGAAACATGTAATTGTTTGTTATGCATTTCCTTCTGAAAAACACCTGAGAATGTTCATCTACTCATTTCCCCAGTTGTCAGCACTGAAAAGCACATCAATCTGCAAACTTTGATCAAAAGGGCTTTAAACTGAGTTATATGGGGGAGAGGGACAGTATTTTGGAAGGAGTGGTTCATCAAGGACTGGAGATAATAGAGGGAACAAGATAAATAGAGGGACCAAGGCTAAGCCAACAGTGGGAGGCAAAAAACTTTACACAGGCGGGGTACAGACCGCCGCCGCCATTTGCTCCGCGCGGGAGCCGCAGCAGCCAAACCGCGCGACTCCCGCACGGAGCAAAAAAGAAGCTCCATTTCGGAGCTTCTTTTTGCGGCGCCTTTATGATGTCGCGAGGCGCCTGGCGCGGACTCGCGACGTCATAGGCACCGCGACACGTCTGGACGCTGTGCGTCCAGTACGTAAAGATGGCGGCGCCCATGTAGAAGGGGCGCCGCCATCTTGTACGTATAGAATACGTACTAGGGTTAGGGGGGTGTGGAAGCACCGCCCCTTCCTAACCCTAGTACGTATCCTATACGTACTATTTGGCGGTCTGTAAACCGCCACAGCAAGCAAGTGCAGAGGAGAGGACCCATTGTCTTAGATGTCTCTACACTAATGCACAGAGCATGGGAAATAAACTTGAGCTCCTAACACAACAAAGCAAATACGATATAGGCATCACTGAAACCTGGTGGGATGAATCTCATTGGAGTGCAGAAATAGAGGGGTATAACCTATTTAAAAGAAATAGGCCAAACAGGAAAGAAGGAGGAATAGCACTATGTGTCAGGGATGTTTACACCTGTGAAGAGATTCAGGACTTCAATCCTGGAAGCCAGGTGGAGAGCATCTGGATACAAATTAAAGGGGTGGGAAACAACAAGGATGTTATAGTGGGAGTCTACTACAGACCCTCCAGTCAGATGAAGGAATTAGATGATGCCTTACTAGAACAGATGATCACAGACTCAGAAAGGAGATGTAGTAGTGATGGGTGATTTCAACTATCCTGATATTTGCAGGAATTCAAACTCAGCAAAATCCTCAAGGTCTAGCAAATTCCTCACTTGCCTCGAAGACAATTTCATTGTCCAAAAGGTGGAAGAGGCAACAAGGGGGTCATCTATTTTAGATCTGATCCTAGCAAACAAGGATGACTTGGTTAATGGGGTGCAAGTGGTGGGATCATTAGGTGGAAGTGACCATGTTCTCCTGGAGTTTGTTATACAGTGGAAAGGAGAAGCCAGGCATAGTCAGGGTCTAGGTTATAGTCAGATCTAGCAAATTCCACACTTGCTTGGCAAATAATTTCATAATCCAGAAAGAGGAAGGCAGCAAAAGGATCAGCTATTTTAGATCTAATCCTAACCAACATCCATTAACCACTCCCTCACAGGCTGAAGGATGACAGTTATCATGGAGGGAGGTCTCTCTTTCTTAAGGCTAGCTCTGGTGGAGCTGGGCCTGCCTATTCACTCCCTCACATGCTGAAGGATGACAGTTATTATGGAGGGAAGGCTCTCTTTCTTCAGGCTAGCCATGATGGAGCTGGGCCTGCCTGTTCACTCCCTCGCATGCCGAAGGATGACAGTTATCATGGATGGAGGGCTCTTCTTCTTAAGTCTAGCCCTGGTGGGGCTGGGCCTGCCTGTACACTTCCTCACAGGCCGAAGGATGACAGTTATCATGGATGGAGGGCTCTCTTTCTTCAGGCTAGCCCTGGTGGAGCTGGGCATGCCTGTTCACTCCCTCACAGGCTGAAGGATGACAGTTATCATGGAGGGAGGGCTCTCTTTCTTCAAGCTAGCCCTGGTGGAGCTGGGCCTGCCTGTTCACTCTCTCACAGTCCGAAGGATGACAATTATGATGGAAGGAGGGCTCTCTTTCTTAAGTCTAGCCCTGGTGGAGCTGGGCCTGCCTGTTCACTCCCTCACAGGCCGAAGGATGACAGTTATCATGGAGGGAGAGCTCTTTTCTTAAGGCTAGCCCTCGTGGAGATGGGACTGCCTGTTCACTTCCTCACAGGCTAAAGGATGACAGTTATCATGGAGGGAGGAGTATCTTTCTTTGGCTAGCCCTGATGGAGCTAAGTTTATGCTAAGCTAAGACATGTAACTATATTTCAAATCCATCAAGGCCAGCATATTACATCAATATGTTACTTAGGTGAGAATGTGTCAGATTAGAACGTTTAGGCCTTATTTATTATTTTTCTGGTTAATAATAATAATGATAATAATAATAATAATAATAAATTATTTATTTATAGCCCGCCCAATTGCAAAGAATCCAGGTGGGTTACAACAATAAGAAAAATACATAGCAATAAAAATAGAATAAAAATAACATAACAATTTACAATAATAAATAGCAAGAAGAGTGCATAGCAGATAATGACAATAATAGCAATAAAAACGGCATAACAATTAACATATCAAATCAATACAACTTAATCCCCTAAATACATAGCAAATAAACAATAACAAAAATAACAACAAATCATAACAATAAAAAGCAAAAACTGACAATGTCTAACTCTCTCATGGTTGCTTGCATGAAATGAATACTTTTAGAATTACACACATTGTACCTGCAAGGCCCTTAAAATCTTGCATGATTTATATCTTTTTGTTTAATTATAGTAAATACTTCCTTAAAAGTATTTGCTACTTTGACACTCCTTTACACATGTCCTAGCTTGGTTGATGCTGAGAAGATTAGCAAGAAGGAGAACTAGAAGTCCTTAAGAACTAGACACTAAGAAAAATCCAATATGAATTCACTGGGTGGTGGCAGTGTGATTAGAGAATCTCCAGGGGTCATCTTCAACTCCACAAAGAGTAGGAACATAGACCAGGAGACTCAGGGAGAAGCTAAGGAGCTGCTGGGACTAAGAGCCAAGGCAGGCCTGCTGTTCGGCTGCTTAGACCACAGGGGATCATCACAGGGGTATATATCCATAACAAAAGGAAGAGGAAGGAAATGATAAGGCCACTGTGTGGAGAAGATAGAGAAATGTTAATGGGACAGAGAAAAGGCAGAACTATTGAACACCTTCTTTGCCTCAGTCTTCTCACAAAAGGAAAAGGGTGCTTAACTTAAGGAAAATGGAGCAGAGGACACAGTAGGGGAAATGCAGCACAGAATAAGTAAAGAGGTAGTACAGAGAGAATACCTGGTTAATCTAAATGAATTTAAATCTCCAGGACCAGATGAACTACATCTAAGGGTATTAAAAGAACTGGCAAATATAATCTTAGAGCCAATGGCAATAATCTTTGAGAACTCCTGGAAAACAAGAGAAGTCCCAGCAGACTGGAGGAGGGCAAACGTTGTCCCCATCTTCAAAAGGGGGAAAAAGAGGATCCCAACAATTATCGTCCAGTTAGTCTGACATCAATACTAGGAAAGTTTCTAGAGCAGATCATTAAACAGAGAATCTGTGAACGTTTAGAAGGAAATGCCATAATCACAAATAGTCAACATGGGGTTCTGAGAAACATGTCATGCCAAACTAAACTGAACTCTTTTTTTGATAAAATTATCAGCTTGGTAGATGAAGGGAATGCTGTGGATATCACATATCTTGATTTCAGTAAGGCCTTTGACAAAGTCTCCCATGATATTCTTGCAAACAAGCTACTGGTAGTTAAAATGTGGGCTAGGTAATGCAACTGGTAGGTGAATTTGTAATTGGTTGACTGGACGAATCCAAAGAGGTCTGTCATGGGCCCAGTGCTATTCATTGTCTTTATCAATGACTTGGATGAAAGAATAGAGGGCATGCTTATCACATTTGTAAATAGCACCAGATTAGGAGGAGTAGCTAATACCCCAGAGGAGAGGATCAAATTCAAATGATCTTAATAGATTAGAAAGCTGGGCCAACGCTAACATAATGAATTTTAACACAGAGAAATATAAGGTACTGCACTTAGGGCAAAAAATAAATAAAAATGAATAAAAATGAAACGCATAGATATAGGATGGGGGACACCTGGCTTAATGAGACTATGTGTGAAAGGGATCTAGGAGTCCTAATAGATCACAAGTTGATCATGAGTCAACAATGTGATGTGGCAACTAAAAAGGCTAATGTGATTCTAATAATAATAATAATAATAATAATAATAATAATAATAATAAAAGTTTATTTATATCCCGCCCCTTGAGGTCAATCGGGGCGGCTAACAGCAATAAAATACAATACATTGTAGATCAAAATTCCCTCCCCCCCTTAAAAAATTATTAAATCGATTATTATTAAATCGATGTTAATCCATCCTTGGCAAATGGTGATGAGTCTTCCTCTAACACCTCTGGAGTATGATTACACATTTGCCCCAAGCAATTAGTTCTATTGCCCAAAAATGCAAAACAAGATTCTTCCTAATACTCAACCTAAATAATTTTTGTCTCCTTATTTCTTCTACTTAATGTGAGTGGCAAAGGTAAATCTCCTTTATTTTCCCTAATGGCATTTTCACAGTATGGATAATGCCATTGCCTTTTGTTTTATTCATAAAGTGGGCTTTTGGTATCCACTGAGGTTTGGTTCGAGGATCCCCCATGGATACCAAAATCCATGGATACTCAAGCTCCATTAAATATAATGGCATAGTAAAATAGTATCCCTTGTATAAAAAGGCAAAATCAAGGTTTTTCTTCTTGGAATTTATATATTTGGGGGAAATTTTCAAACATGGGATGGTTGAATCCATGGATAAGGAATCCATGGATACAGCAGGCCGACTGTACTTGCTGTGGCATAAATGTCTTTTCTTTTCTCTATTTCAGTTATATGGTAGATAAATATGCTTTAAATTGAAATTTTATACATTTTTAAAATACCTTCATCTGGAAGACTAGTATCACTTAACTGTAGTTTTCTCATCTAAAATATCATTTTTAAAATATGTGACAAAATTAAAATATTATCTTCTGTTTATTTTTTGCATAATTCTTACAATGGAAGTGACTGGATCTCAAATGACTTCAGAATCTAGGAAGACAGACATACACCTAAGCAGAAGTTCAGATGTGGAGCCATGGGAAAAGGAAGCAGAAGATCTAGTAATGTGGTCTGCAAGTCTTGATAAAATAAATTGGAATTAAATTGTGATCACCAGTGCAATTTATCCTTAAGCAAAGTTCTTATTCACTAATGTGTGTTAATCAGGAGAACTGCTATACAGGTTAATAAACAATGATTGTCAGAAAGGTAGTGTCGTCTCCTGGTTTATATCAGGTATGGGTAAATTCCAGAAGTCTTGGGACAACACGTTTTCCCAGAACCTCAGGAAGACTGTTCCCATTTTTGTTTTGTTTTGTTTTGTTTAACTTGAGAAGCTTCTTTGTAACTTCTCTGGGTCAGGGGGAACTGGCAAAAACCACCTCTGAATATAAGAATATAAGAAAACCCTATGAAATTAATGGCTTCACCATAAGTCAACAGGCAAAGTGGACATACACACATACATACCAGTTAGACACCACCCCTCAGTATTAGCTACTTCAACCATAAACACTTTGTCTGAACCCAAGTTTTCTAACATAGTGTTCCCAGAGGCCAAAAGTATATAATATAAGAATAATACTTTATCCACAGAATTTGAGCATAGCATAACAAATTAATTATTTAATACATTTAAAACACATCTTTCACACTTTCTCACTCTCCTCTCCTAGCTAACTCAAGAGTTCCCTAACTCTCTGAACCTCTCAAACTCTTAAATCTCACTCATTAACTAAACCTGACAGACTGTTCTAATCCTGTTCTAACTAAACTAACTAATCCTGACAGACTACCTTCTTCATTTCTCCTCACCAATTGACATACACCAGTCTTATTCTAATCCCTTTAGATATTGCGCCAATCATCACTCACTTCTATCATTCCAATCTCACACTCTCTTCTAACAGATCCTTACATTGTTACCTATAATAAATGAAACGCTTTCCCCCCTGAATGATCTATAACATCATAGGTCTATACAAAATATCTCATTCATGGGAAGAAAGATTCCAAATGATTTTTGTCATGTTTGTGCCCATTTATGTTATTCTTTGTGTCTAAATATCGCAAAATAGAAAAAGAGAACTAAATGAAAATAGAAGTTTAAAAGGGGAGAGGGGGGAGATAAAGGCCTGTTACGACAGCCCAAATAAAGCTGCTTCGAGTCACACAGTGGAGATATGGTGTTTCAATGATGCATGCGTCTTAAGAGTCCAGAAGTCGCACCAAAGCCATGTCCAGCCCTAAGGACTGGAGCGTGGCTTTGGTGCGACTTCTGGACTCTTAGGACGCATGCATCATTGAACACCATACCTCCACTGTGACTCGAAGCAGCTTTTATTTTGGCTGTCTGTACAAGGCCAATACATGCTTAAACCTCCTTGAAGTATGTGGACTACTGAGTATAGAGACGTTTTATGGAGACTAGGAGACAGAGACGCTCCATTGTTTTGGGATGGTAAATCTATATAGATTCTCTTTGCTAAGAGGGTTGCCTGTGCTAGGAGGCTTTTACAAGAGATGTCTGGATTTTATATGGAGCTATCTAAGCTTCAATGATTCTGTTCTTTATGCAAACTCTGTTACCAAAAAAGTTTCAGCATCTTAGGCCTTATCTGCATGCCCAAGGGCCCATTTTCCCCATCCCCACCCAGTGTTCTGGCATCATCATCTTCAGATGACATTACATCCCAACCCTGGTTCGATGAGGCAAGCTAGATGTGATGTCCAGCATGTTCCCACACCAGAACGGGGTAAAAAAACTTTAAACTGTATTTTTTTTAAAAAAAAATGCATACCTATTGTCGTGTGATCTTCGGGAAGATCTGGAACCTTCCACTCCTGTCCTGTCCTGCCATGGCTGTCTACATGAACATCCCACTGAACTGCCCAGCTGTCCGCTGCCACAAGTGCTCGTTTTGAGCAGAATGGGTGTCCAGCATATGACTATCACTGGGCCCTTCATTCTGATCTCAGAAGTGAGCAATTTGCAGTGGCAGTGGATGTACCATGCACTGCAACATGGGAACAAAGGGCCAGGTAATGGGGGCAGGCTGGGCAGCTGCCTCCAGAGTTCCTGGCCCTTTGCAGACATGCCTTTATAAAGCTCCCATAAAACCTGGGCCGCTCCTGTAACCAGCTGGATTCACTGCACCAGGGACGTACCAGGATTTTAGGAAGTGGGAGGGGGTGTCAGACTAAGGCCACCATTATATTGGGGCTGGGTGCTGCGGTGCAGCAGCACACACCATTCATTTTTCTAATGAAGGGCGGTCCGACCCCAAGAAACCCCCCCTTGGCTACGCCCCTGACTGCACTGATGTAATAGAGTCACTGGTTGCCTTTGCTAAGAGGGATGTACCAGTGGCTTCATGACAAAGATGGGTTTTGAGAACTGATTTGCAAAAGTGTGTGTGTGGGGGGGGCATCACATAAGGTGTTGTGCTGGGAATTTTAAGTGTAAGAAGCAAAAAGAACAGAATCTTGAGGATGCAGGCAGTACATATGAGTATAATATAGGAGTACGTTAACATTTTCTATAACATTTTAATCCATAGATAATGAAATATATTGCAACCTCTTTACCCAAAGCTGTGGCCAGTCCTTAAGACTGGGGCATGGCTTCTGGCCTCTTGGGACCCAGGTATATTTAAACAACATATCCAAAGCAGCTTTATTTTGCCTGTCAGTATGGGCCTAGACTTTCTTCACAGAGCCTTCAGACTTTTAATTATGGTGCAGTATTTTGAACTAATATAGAAAATAAAAGAAGGGAGAGGGAGAAGATAAGCTGGAGAACTAGTCTGTCCCGATATTTGGAGGAGTCAAATTCTTGGACTGGATAGGCTATGCTTATTCAAACACTGTTACACTGAACAGGGGTAGGCAACCTGCGGCCCGCGGGCGGATGCGGCCTGGCACAGGCCTTGGGACGGCCCCAGCCCGGTCCTGCCACCGATTGCCACCGGGGCCTTGGCGTCTCGGCAAGGGGCATGGTGGGGCAATTGTCTATAAAAGCCTCAGAAACATGCATTTATCTTAACATTTTTTAAAAAATCAGCAAATTTTTTCGCATGTCCTCCATTTTTTTATTAAAAAGTGCCCTCTCTTTGGAAATTTTGTCCTTACATTTGTCCCAGTTTATTTATTTATTTATTTGTTTAATTTTAAAATTATTTAATTATTTATTTTTTGGCTTCGTCCCCCCAGTTGTCTGAGGGACAGCAACCCGGCCCCCGGCTCAAAAGGGTTGCCTACCCTGCACTTGAATAACTAAAAGAGTTCCCTTATCATGGACAGCTAGGTTTTCTTATCTTTCGTATCTATGTTTTATTTTGTAACTCTGAACGTTTATCCTTTTTGCAAGTGAAAGAATTTATTACTCTGTTGCCAGCAAGGTGACTGGACAGAATCTTGGTTGTTGACTTGTTACTCTGCTCCCTCTTTCTATAAAAAGGGTGGAGGTTGCTTGAACTCATTGGACTTGGCTGGAATTGACTTATAAACTAGGAAATGGATAATGTTTCAAAGTTTTTGAAGCTACATATCCGTTAAGGAAAAAAGGGGCAAAGGTGAAATAAACCCGAGTTTCCTCTGCAGGCCCTTAAATGTGAAGGAAGTGAAAGGAAGGAGAAGGGAAGAAATGGTAGGTTGATTGCCTATTAGTCTAGACTATCTCAACTGTTTGGTATTATTGTTTTACCTATCACCATCATGAAACGCAACTGCATTTGTAATCTGGATTTTAAGCATTTAACAGGCAGTGAAAAAATACCACAGTTTAGACAGAGGAAATCTGGATGTATGAATAGTGTGACTGAGTGATGCTTGAGAGAAGGCAGGACTATGGTCCAGGAGAATCCATGTTAGCTAGAGGTATGAACTTGTTACAGATGGTTTTAAAACTTGTGGCACATAGTTGGCTACCTTCCCGACAAGGACGTAGCCAGGATTTTGGGAAGGGGGGTCAAGACTAAGTGCCACCATTTTGAGAGGCTAAGAGCCCCCCCCCCAAGCACAACAAAAAAGAGGGTCGAGCGTTTTACCCTCGACACCTTGATGGCACCACTTTAACTTCCGTTATGGCTCGTGCAATGGAATCTTGGGAACTGTAGTTGAGTCATCTGTCAGGGGCCACAACAAACTACAAATCCCAGCGTCACAACAACATGGGCCAAGGGCAGTTAAAGTGGCTCAAACTGGATTATTTTTCAGTGCAGATGCAAACTGAGTCCTTCCTCTGAGGTGTTTACCTCAGATAAATTCAGCTCGATAAGCAAGTGCAGCTGTCTCGAGCAATGAGCGGCCGCCACTCTGTTCATGCTCAGAGACACTCTGCTCATGCTTTGAGACACTGTATCCACTTCTGAGCTGAGCTAAGAACCCAGGCTGCATCCACACATTCATTCCCACTTCCAAGAGGGATTTTTAATTTTGAGACACACATACACACACACACACCTTTTAATTCCAAGACCTATCTTCTATCTATCCCATAATTTTAATTCCAAGCCATTATACGTTCCTTTCTTTTTATATTAAACAAACCCCTTTAAGAGAATCCTATTTTGGGAGAAAGGCAGGGTATAAAATCAATCAATAAAAATTATAGTGCAATAGTCCTTGGTGCATGGCTTGCATTATAAGACTTTTACCTTTATACATTTAAAAACTATTAAAATCACAGTAAGCTCAGAGTGCTACAGAATCATGGAATCATGAGTTAGAGGACCCCTAGAAGGGCCCTGATCCAGTCCAACCCCATTCTGCCTCGAGGGAACTCCCAGTCAAAGCTCCTCAACAATATGTAATGGAGGTATCCATCTACATTGTAGAAAGATATACTATAGATTAATGCTATGGAAAATCACCACCTTGAGTCTGTATATTGGGAGAAAGGGGGGATATAAGAAAATAACAACAACAACAATATCTGGATATTGTAGTTTTGTGAGACATTTAGCAGTCTTTGTCAGGAAATCCAGGATTTTCCATAGCATTAAAGCAGGTCGAACTGGATTATTTCTGCAGTGTGCAGCCTTATTAAACTGCAGTTCCCATCAGTCTGTGGTGCTGCTGGATGATGGGGCCTGCAGTTCGCATTGCCTGGAGCAGGGCCATAGGACTCCACAGCCACGATTCATCATCTTAGATTGATTCCATATATTAATTAATTATCATAAAAACATAGAGTTAGAAGAGACTCCACGAAGGGCCATCCAGTCCAACCCCATTCTGCCATGCAGGAACCCTCCATCAAGCTCCCCATTGACATGCTGAAAAGGCCAGCTAACTGTATTTTATTCTATTTGTCTTTTAAAAAAGAGAAAAAACAAGCTGGAAGGAAGCCTCTTGCCTTTTTTGCATCACAGACCCATCTCTTTTTTGTTGTTGCAAAAATCCAGAAATGACTGTTTTTGAAAACATGAGTCCATTCTCAGGAGAAATGTCCAGAGTAGAGTCTGAGTCTCCTTCTCTGGACTTCCAAAACCCCAAACTGACCCTGAGAGCATCTGGTCTGACCCCCAACTCAAGGAAACTTGGAAATCCTGAAGGTTTAGATCAATGACTGATTATTGAATTATACAAGGCATGTGGTCTCAGGGTTTGCTGAAGTCAGTATGCAGAAGCACAACATTATTTTAAAAATATTGTGCATTAATTACCTTCAGTCTATGTCTGAGATGCATATGAAACATACATGGATCCCATCTCCCAGTATAATATCCCATAGACATAATACTGTATATCATATACCCAAACTGAAAAACTCCAAAATACATCTAATCCTCAGCATTGTGGGGAGGGATATTATTATTATTATTATTATTAATATATATTATTATTATTATTATTATATTATTTACATTTGTATGGATAACAGCTAAAAGTTAGAAGTCACCTTTTCTTTCTTTTATATTCCTTTTAGAAGCTTCCTTCCTTCCTTTCTCCCTTCCTCTTCCTCCCTTTCTTTTCCTTCTTTTCTTCAGTTCTCCCTCCCTCTTATTCTTCCTTCCTTTTTTCCTTCCTTTCCCTCTTCTTCCTTCTTCTGCCAAAGCACACGGGGGAGGGAGGAGGGGAGGGGGAGGAGGGGGAGGAGGGTGGAAGCCGGACTCTGAAGGAAACAAAGCGAAAGGGTCACAGGGACTCCCTCTCTCTCTCTCTCTCTCTCTCTCTCTCTCTCCCCCTCTCTCTCTGAGCTTGCAACTGGCGTTCAAGCTCCTTCCTCCTCCCTCCTCCCTCCATTAAAGCCACGGAGCAGAGGGAAAAGGGGAACTTTTGTTTTGTCTTTCTCTGTTCCCTCGCCGTGGTTTTAAGGGAGGGGGGAGGGGGAGGAAGGAGCTTGAACGTCCCCAGGGCCTCATAGGGGGGGTCCCGACCCCCAACCCCCCCCCCCCCCCCGGCTACGTCCTTGTTCCCATCTACAAAGTTCTCTTATTAGAGATACCGGCTAATCTGATATCACTTTTTAAAACATAGCTGTGGAATGTATTTGCATTTCTCACCTCTGAATGTGACTGTTTATAATTTAATTAAGTATGACAACACTGTCATTAGAATAATCACATATCCTCTTCTTTTTGTGTGCTGCCTTGGGTCCACTCCAGGAGAAGGGCCTTTAATTAATTCAAACAAAAACCGAACTAACAGTGATACCTTTATTAGCCAACCAAAATGTACAATATACTTGTTGCAAGCTTTCAAAGCTCCACTGGCTTCTTTATCAGACAAGATGTTACATACCAAACAGGAGAATGGTATGGGGAGGGTATACACAAAGAGGCCTGCAGGCATCTTACTAACATCTCCAATTTTTGTTTGTTTGTTTGGTATGTAACATCTTGCCTGATGAAGAAGCCAGTGGAGCTTTGAAAGCTTGCAACAAGTATATTGGGCATTTTGTTTGGCCAATAAAGCTATCACTGTTTGGTGGATTTTTATTTGAATTTACTGAATGGCCAACACAGCTACCCCTGCATGTTTAATTAATGAATGGATTAGTTACCCTTCTTCCAGCTTGGGACCCAAGATAGTTCACAAAAAAGAAGAGTAGTAATGAGAGTATTGTAATGACAGTATTTGTACAGTTTATAAATTGTAGATTTTGTTAATTAGTGGTGTTTTTTAACATTTTAATATAGAACATATAGGTGAAAGCTATCAATTTTATCATTTTTTTAAAAAAAACAGTTTAATACAGCAGTTGTGAACTAGACATTTTGTTTAAGCTATTGTTTTAGCTGTTGGTATTGCAACATGGTTGCTTGTGCTTATATCAAAATGTTCTAGCCAAAAACACAATCCTCAGTTTAATCGATATTAGCATTTTGTGATTTAGCAAATGATCAAAGGGAGCCTGAAGAAAGTGAACAGCAGATGGAACAAGAGATTACCGATTTGCTTTCAACAGATAGCTTGGGTTTTTTAAATAGTGCTGAGAGACGGAAAGATATACTTCAAGGGAGTTCACCTATATATTGGAGTTTATCAGACAAGGGAAATTGGAAGTATAATCCAATGGCAATCTGAACGCAATCATGGGGCTTAACGTTATTGCGTGATAACCCACTACATGCAACTTTGGGCAATGGGAAGTCAGTCCGAACGCAATCATGTGATTTCACGTTATTGTGTGATAGACTGCCACACGCAAGGCTGCACCCAGCGACACAAAGCAGCGACGCAAACCAGGAAGGAGCTCCGAAATGGAGCTCCTTCCTGCTCCACGCAAAGGGCGCACTAAGCGCCCTCGTGTGGAGCGACGATGTCACGTCCACGCTGCCCCGTATAGAGGCAGCGCGGTCGTGACATCATGATGGCGGCCCCCATGTAGATGGGCGCCGCCATTTTGTACGGACTCAGTCCGTACTAGGGTTAGGGCGGTGCGGAAGCACCGCACCTTCCTAACCCTAGTAAGGACTGACTCCGTACTAAAAGGCCTGTCTGTAACAGGCCACTATTTCTATTTCCTCATTGTCTAGGTTGAATTTGTGCAAATTCTCCATGGTTATTATTTTTGTTTTCTTTATGTTCAACAGTAGGCTTTCTGCTAGTACTATGATATCATCTGCGTATCTTAGGTTGTTGATATTTCTTTCTCCTATTTTCACTCCTCCTTCTTATGTGTCCAAGCCTACTTTTCTTACAATATCGTCTGGATATAACTTGAACAGGTAGGGTGATAAGATGCAGCCTTGCCTGACCCCTTTGCCAAATAGGATCCATTCTGTATCTCTGTGTTCTGTTCTGACGGTAGCCTCTTGTCCTGAGTACAGATTCCTCATCAGGATTATGAGATGTGTTGGCACTCCCGTGGATTTAAGAGCATTCCATAGCTTTTCATGATCTATGGCTTTGCTATAGTCTATAAAGCACATGTTGATTTTCTTTTGGAATTCCCTGGTGTGCTCCATTAACCATTATATGTTTGCAATATGGTCTCTAGTGCCTCTTCCTTTCCTGAACCCTGCTTGGACCTCAGGGATTTCTTTCTCCATGTATGGTTGGAGTCTATGTTGTAAAATTTTTAGCATAATTTTGCTTGTGTAGGAACTTAGTGATATAGTCCTATACTTGTTGCAGTCTTCTGTGTCTCCTTTTTTTTTGGATGGGGATATATATTCATAGTTTCCAATCTGTTGGCCATTGTTTTGTTTTCCATATCTGTTGACATAAGTTGGTTAGTACTGGAGTTGACTCTGTCAATGTGGATTGCATCTGTTCCTGGTGATTTGTTTCTCGCCATTTCTCTTATTGCAGATTCCACCTCATTTTTTAGAATTTGAGGTTTATTTATTTATTTGACTTCTATCCCACCTTTCTCCCCAAAGGGATCCAAGGTGGCCAAGGGTTGGCTTTTCATTCCATGTGTACTTTATTTTGTCCCCTTATTATGTGAGTAGATTTTAAACTTCTTTACCTGATGAAGAAGCCAGTGGAACTTTGGAAGCATGCATCATGTTTTTTGTGCATTTTGGTTGACACAACAAAGTTATGGCATTTTTGTAGATTTTGGATGAGAAAGGATGGCATATTTGCTACTGAGTCATGTTAGTCACATGTAGCTATGACTACAGTTTTGCTCCCTGTACACAGCAAAGATGGAGAAGCTCAACAGCAGGCCATGGCTTGACATAGGCAGTCATGCCATCCCCACCTAACTATCTGGGTGGTGGAAAGCTTTCCAGTTCTGTTCCTGTTCCTATAAGCAGCTATTCTTTGGCAACAAAGTCTGCCTCTCGGCATGTGTTTGTGTAATGCCTAGTATGGGTGGGCTGTGATCTCAGCCAGGATTACTAGAAACAACTGGCATTTTTAACATGATCGTTTACTCAGGCTTCCAACTATTCCCATACTTTGCCTAGGACAAGGCCTTTTGAGCATTGCTTCCTCTGGGATAAATGCTTTGAAGAGCAGGCTAATTATTCAAAGTTTTAGAAGATAGTATTATCATAGTTTTCTCAGTTCAAAGTAATAGAGACATCACGAGCTCTTCATCATTACTTGGCTTTATACAAATTATCGTTAACTCTATGAACAGAACCAGGCTTTTCCATTCAGTGAGTTTTTTATAGGTGCTGTTTTACCACAGGCTTTTTTACGAGCTCTGGGATTATGAGGCTTGAAGAAGGGACACAGCCAGGATTTAGATGTGGGAGGAACAAAGTGTCAGGCTGAGCAAAGCTCCACATGCACATCTGGGACCATTTAGCAAGCATGCACTTTGTTTTCAGAGGACTTCATCTGACTGCAGGCAAGTAGAAGGCTGGCCAAATGGAATCCAGAAAATATGAGAAGAAAATGTTACTCAAAAACTTACCCATTTTTGTGACCTTTTGATTGGCCTAAAAAAGGTGTTAATGTTGATATGAGTTTGGTTTTTGTTTGCTTGTTTTGCATTTCTCAACAGTGGCTGTACTGAGTTGTATTTGGAACCCTAGCACTGGAAGAATATTAAAAAGCAGAGTAGAGCATGCTGGCATTCCACTGATTTCAGTATGGTCAAGTCTTTCCAGCAGATGGTGTTTCAGGCTGTAACTAACATCAAAAGTAAGGCATTGCCAGGTTCTACACTGAAGGAGTTCCTGCTTCTTATATTAATTGATATTGACCAGTGTGTTGTTTTTAATTACATCCTCTCTGTGTGAGGATACTAAACTGGAAAGTTGTATTTCAATGGGTTTATTATTATGTTGTTGTTGTGTGCCTTCACGTCGTTTCTGATTTATGGTGACCCTAAGGCGACCTTATCACAGGGTTGTCTTGACAAGATTTATTCAAAGAATGTTTGCTCTTGCCTTCCCCTGAGGCTGAGAGAGTGTAACCTCTCTACGGTTACCCAGTGGTTTTACAAAGCTTGATAGGGATTTAAACCCTAGTGTCTCGAAGTCCAACACTCAAACCACTGTACCATGCTGGCTCTCTTTTGAATGGAATAATGACTGCTAATTCATGTCGGCTGCTTTGCTACAAGGAATAATGACAACATTATATTAAAAGACATTCTGCCCATGAGTTGAACCATGTATAATCCCACATTTCCCTGACCCATATGCTAAACTTCTCCCTGTGCTAACTCACAGGGGCCTTAGCTTATCCTCCTAAACCCAAGTTATGCTAAAATTCAGATTGTCCTATTCCTCATGCTTTGTAATAAATCAGCATTTATTTATTTTTTTCATAACATGTTAGGCAATTGGATTGGAGCCTGTGGTAAATTTTTGTGTGGATAAATAATGCTAAGAAATCTGAAGTTCATTACATATGAGAAATACATTCAAGTCTATTAGTATCATGTCTCTAAATTTAAGTTTTTATTGCAATGCGAATTGGATTGCAGTGGACTGTTTTGTGCTCAGTATCCTCTAGAAGGCACTATATCACTGCCAAATTGACAGAAAGAAACAGTTACTGTGCTATGACTGTTATTGTTTGATCTGAAGCCAAACTACTCACACTTTCCTGGTTTTAGTTGTGTATAAATGATTATATTTTTGGCATTTTAAATGCAATATAGTACCTCCCCTTGTGGGAATTTACTGTGTTAGAATTTGCCTGAGCAGAAACTTATCAAAACATGTTTATAAATACATCTAAAATGCATATTAGAAGTGTTATCCTGTGAAGTATTCTGGCATCTAAACCTCTTGGGAAATTGTGTATTATTTAGAAGTTCTTTGAAATAAATGTTTGTAAGTGCATAACATATCCATTCAAGTAGAACCACTGTGAAAGTTCCAGGGGAAAAGAAAAGTACCAGGGTGATAAAGATCATATTGAATAGTTGAATGACATACATTTTAATTGTGAAATAACAGTGAAAATTATACATATAATGAATTCTTTGTAATTAAATCTACGTCATAATCAAATTAGGATATCATTTTAATTTAACAAGGGATCACATAAAGGAAGGGCAGTAAGGAGATAAGAAACCAACACAGAGATTCACTTGAATAAATAATAAAATATATATGCAAGATTGGGAAAAGGTTAGGAAGGAAGATGTTTGTACAATGAAGAAAGGAGAAAGATATTCAAGCAGAAACAGAAAATTTCACCAGTCTCCAGCAAAGATGTAAAACATTCCTGCTACTAACTGACCACTAGAAAAATGGCATGGAGAGGGGAATACAAGTAATTGTGTAGTTTTCACCATTCCTCTCCCACAAGCAGTGTGGTGTGGAAGTACTGGTGAGATCCTAATCCCACATTGGAAACTAGAGACCAACTCTGCTCCCACTGTTCTCCTTTACCTTTTCCTACCACTCTCCCTTGCTAGCATTTTCCTTGGCTGGTGCTGCTTTTGGAGACCAAACGTTTTAGAAACACATTCTGGCTTTCTTTTACTTAGGTCTAATATTCAGATCATTTAATCCAGGTGTGGTAAATTGTCCAGAGTTGGGGGGGAAAGACCTTGGAGGGCTGCATCCTATCACTGTACTCTCAGCAAAAAAATTAAAAATAAAATTGACAGAATGTTTTTTTGTCCAGGGCAAAATTGTCCCCCAGGATCCCTAGAGGGCATTTGGGAGCAAAAAAAATTGGTCCTGGGGAATTTCTGTACAGGTCACATTTTGCCAATTCTTTATTGGTCCAAATTACTTAGGGCAGATCTTATACGGTATTAATTCAGTTCAGCTGACTCAGTTGTACAACTACTTGATTGTATTTTGTAGCTCAGATCAGCTGATTATAACACTCTTATATTTTAAAAGTAACCAACCAACTCCCCACATTTAGGTGCGTTACAGACCGCCCTAAAGCGGGCGGTCTGCCGCCGCCGCCATTAGCTGCAGCAGGAAGCCCCAGCGGCCAGACCGCGAGGCTTCCGGCTGCAGAGAAAAAGGAGCGCCGAAATGGCGCTCCTTTTTGGCCCCCGGAAGTGGCGCTGTGAGGGGCGAGGCGTGCCCTCGCAGCGTCACTTCCAGTGCGCCACGTCTGGACACTGTAAAAATGGCAGCACCCATGTGGATGGGCGCTGCCATTTAGGACGCGCTCCGCGCGTGTTGGGAACAGGGCCGGTTAGGAAGGGGCAACCCTTCCTAACCCTAGGATGCACGGAGTGCATCCTAAATGGCGGTCTGTAACCCGCCTTAGTTACTTTAGAATAGAGCGAAAGAATTTGAACATTGTTAACTAAAATAGTAACAAATAAAGTTTGCAGGGGAGACGCTCAGAACTGGTAAATGTCAATGTTTTGCAAAGTCACTCTCCAAACTCTGGTTCCTCTGTTGGTTGGTTCCTTCTTCTCCCATCACTCTTCCCCAAAAGGTTTTTTTGGGCTAGATAACACTCTGGAGCAGATTGGATCAAGGGGAGAGAGACTTCAGGAAGAACGTAAAGGAACAAAGGAATTCTGTTGAAAAAGCAGAGGTCTGCTTGTACAATCTTGGATCTCAGGGCTGGTACCCATTGCAATCTGTGAGATAAATTCTCTCAAAAAACAGAAGCAAAGTCAGTAGCCATTTTCTGAGATTACTGTGGAGCCATTACAAGATGTGGTGAACAAAGTGCTGCCTCCTTTGATCTTCCCACCCCCATTCTACATTTATGAGGGTGTTTCTCTTTTGACATGGTAATAATGACCTGATGAGAAGAGGCATACTGTGAGGATTAGGACAATTTGATAAGATGTGACTAATGATGATGGCAGAGGAATGCTGGCAGGTTTATGGAAGAAAACCCAAGTACCTTGGTCAGACAAAGTGCTGTGTACTGTAAAGGGGATCCAGGAAGGTGTGTGCATACACACTCAAACACACACACAGCACAAGGAAGGAGGCAGAAACAAGGCTCTGGCTTAGCTAGAAACTCGACCCAGTGTAAGACCCACAAAGCTAAAGGAAGAAGCAGGGAACATTTGAAAATGAATGAAAGAGTACTGTGAATAAAGAAAGACAGACAGATAGACAGAAGAACTATGTAGCTAAATACTTCTAGAACTGAACTACACTGTTACAGCCTTTCCTGTGTGATTGATTTGTGATTTTAAAAAAACATGAGCTTTTAGTTGGGGATGCTTAGAGCAGCTGGTCTTCTATTTTTATCTGAGTGCATAATCATTTCCATGTACCTTTACAATGGCAAGGTCCTATTTGCATGGTGCACTTTACTTCACACAGCTTGATAACAGGTTGAACTACATTTGTCAGCATTTCCAGTCTGGAAAAACTTGAGCTAGAATTAGAAAAGATATGGCTACAGCTGATCTCTTTTTGCTAGGTAAGTTGTGCTAAATATTTAAAAGAACAGTCTGTTGATAGTAAACTCAGATGACTTGTGCAGCATTTTTCATATGAATATCCCTGAAGTTTTCTCTGCATGTTAGCAAAAGGTGTGAAATGTGAGAATCAATCAGATAATAGTGGGAGAAGTCTAGATGCAGTTCAGTTCTATTTAACATGTACAGAAATGTGTGTCTGTCTTCTTGCCATGAACTTGCCTCTGCTCAACCAATTGATTGGGAGGACTGTATTCATAAAAAATTCCTATGTAAATACCCTAGAGGCACCAGAATCTGGTCTGGGAAGCTAAGCTGGGTCAGTTCTAATTAGTTCTTGGACAGGAGAGCACCAACCAGTACCAGGTGCTGAGAGGAAGGAACTGGCAAAACTACCTCTGAGTATTCCTTGCCTAAGAAAACCCTATGAAATTCATGAGGCTGACATTAGTCAACAGGCAACTTGAAGGCACCCACCCACACACACACATTTGAAGAAAGTAGAAACCATACATTATAATCTGATGTATAATGCCTAAGAAAGAAGAAAATGTCCATTAATTCCACTGGGGGTTGGTTGCAGGACCCCTTGTGGATACCAAAACCCTTGGATGCCCAAGTCCCATTTTATGCAATGGGGAAGTAAAATGGAGCCCCTTATTTAACTTGGCAAAATCAGGGCTTGGTTTTTGGATTTAAATATATATTTTAAAATTGTGGATGGTTGAATCTGTGGATGTGGAATGATGGATATGGAATATATCCATGTATATTTTTAACTTGGCCATAGTGGCACAAAACTTTTTTAATTAGTTTAAAACAACCCATTATCAAAGCCAGTGTCAGTACCTATGTACCTCACAGATCAGTACAGAATGACAAAGTTCAGTACTTTGTTCTGCTAAAATAAAGTGTGACGTTAGCTATCACTTTGTTATTTAGTATATAACCTGAGATTGCTCTGCTCTGGGTTTTAAAAAGACCTATCATAATCCTATGCAGAGCCAGTCCCAAGTCATTGCTACCTGAGGCAATGAACAAAATCCCCATCCCACCAGACTTGGAGCACACAAGCGGACTAGAATGGCAATTGAAACTTACTTTAATATTGGCAATAGGATAAAATCCTTCACCATACCTGAAGATATTAGATTAGTTTAGGGGCTGCAGGACAGGCTGTGTGGAAACAGAGCTATGTTCCCAAAGAGAGAAGACTGCCCTGGGGGTCAAGAGGGGATTGCCACTGTTGCCCTCATGGCATTTAGCAAATGACTCTGTCTAGTTGCCTGAGTCTGCCTAATTGTGGACTGGCCATCATTAATGACATCAGGCTCAGGATAACTGTAACAGCACCTCTTTCAGGAAACCATTTCAATTAACGTTTTACTTTGAACCCACTAGAAGGAGGAAAATATATACAGAACCTTTGGAGAACTCAAGTAGATGAAAGTGGGGGACATTAAGATTAAATTAAACATTAAATTAAAAAAAAGTACTAGAGAAACAGAACCAGCCTATGTTGTGTTTATTTATTTATTCTTTCATTGATTTTGAAAATTTATATCATGCTTTTCTCCCAATAATGGGAATCAAGGCGGCTAACAACATATTTAAATCTTGACACTTCAAGTGGCAGTGGCAGCGAAAAATGGGAGGTTGCAGTGGGCTCCCATAGCATCAAGAATGGCAACAGGTGTACATAATTGTACATTTTTTTAAAAAAAATTTTTTTAAAAATTTTTACGTCTGTTTTGAACTCATTATGATGTTTAATATGTTTTAGCTCATTTAAATTATTTTATTGTATTAACTGTTTAACTTGTTTCAACACTATTCATAAGCCATCCTGAGCTTTTCTGATATAGAGTAGAATATGATTGTTTTCAACAACAACAGAAACAATGCTTCTGCTTGTGGTCACTATTAATTTGAATCAGAATTTAAACTTTAAATCAGGGATGGAGCACTGTTGGAGACTGAGGGTCACACTGGTCACCAGATGATGTGAGAGGATGCTCCTTCTGCTGCCACCATCCCATTTTCCATGCTTTTTTATCTATCAAAATGACCTCTAAGAGAGTTGGGGGCAATCTGGCCACATTCCCCTCATTTGACCAGGCCTCTTTCAGGCCTAGGAAAGCCCTTTTTTGATAGGAAGTGTCTGGTTGGGCAATTTCTGGATCGCTTCTTGTTGGAAAAGGGTTATCCTAAAATGGGCCAGGGAGGCAAAATGTGCTGAAAACATTCCTCGCATCCCCTAATCAGTGTTAAGTGTCTTTTGGGGGTAAACACTGGTGCTACTGTGGGCCCTAGGGGCCACAAATATGAACTTGGGATCACATGTAATCCACAGGGTGCACTTTTGTGACCTCCCCCAAGGTTTAAATGGTAGTGTGTTTTAGGCCCCTGAAAATTATCTTATGTGAGGGCAAAGCAGGCTACAGATCTAGTAAATAAACTGAGTTTAGGGGAAGGGCTGGTAAGCACAATTTCACTCCCATAACTGGTTCCAGTTGGAAAAATTACTTTTTGAACTACTGTTCTAAAATCTTCCAACCAGCATAGCCGTGACTGGAGAATTCTGGGAGTTGTCATCCCAAATGTAACTTTTCTGATCCCTCTCTTTCCAGGATTAAAGACAGGAGATTTCTGAATACCAGTTGCTGGGAAACAAGAGTGGGAAAATGCTATTGCCGTTAGACTCCCCATAGACTTCTTTTTCTGCCACAATGACCGCAGAATGCTGAACTAGACAGGCCTCTGGCCTAACCACACAGGACACTTCTTATGCTCTTACAAATGTCTGTCTACAGATTTGATTATGTGAACAAGGCTACACATTACTTTGTCCTTTTGATGAGAAGGAGGCCTGTGTGCATGTCCAAATCACAAACAGATTTGAACTCAATATCATCTCCTTCAAGCCTTGGTTAAGTTCAATAGGAGCATTTGTCTGTCGTATATTTGGCAAATATCCCCCCTTTCACAATTGTGCCTGTCTAGGTTCCTGATTTTAGATTGGCTTGGAAGCAAAACTCCTTCTTTTTATTTTGCTCGTATGAAAAAGGGACAGCTTGTGGTGGGGTGGGGTGGGGGAAAGAATTGCATACATTATACTCTCTATTCATATTTATTTTCACTTAAAAGCACCTTTCATCACAGTGATCTAAGGGCAGTTTTATATAAGAAGTACTACTAAAGTAAAAGGGGAAGATGTCTGAGAGGGAGAAGGAGAGAGGCAAGCAAATGAGACATTTTCTGTGCCACTTCTTACAAACATTTGATTCAACAAGTAATAAAGGCCAGCTGCTTTGTCTGAAGTGTCGCAGCAGGGTGGAAAACTAGTGCTGAAGAGGAGAGAGCTCCTGGCAAACGAGGAGCTCTGGCAAACTCTGCCAGGGTTATTATTAAATGATTAACTTTTCACAAGAGGAAGAAAGGCTGTCTGCAGCAGTCCGGATGGCTGCAGGATAAAAAAAAAAAAAAGCCCTCAAATCTTCACCAAGCTGCAAGAAATGAAGAGAGGGCACTCCCTCATCCAAGGGAGAAGGGAGATTAAGCTAAAACACTTCAGAATTTGTAGAAAAGCTTATTTGGGTTCATATCTCAATTCCACACAACCAACTTTACAGCACACGGTAGTACCTGTAATGCTATTATATGAATGCTCAGAGTTAATTTTACATTCCCTCCCTGGGTAATTAGTTACCATTACAGCTGCACCTCCTTTTAGTTTGTTACCGTTATACAGTAATTATAACGTTAGAGTAACATTTAACTATCCCATTAAGCAAATATAACTAAAATTGCTACCTGTAATTATTCTTTTTTTAAAAAAAACAGAAGCTACTGATATGACTACACACTGGCTCCAGGTGGTGCAGTCATCCTGCAACTATAGAAGTAACTAAAAATAATGAGCGATACCACACAAGTAGTGATATAACTTACTTATGCCTAAGATTTTTACAAAAAGGAATACATTAAAAGTAACTCGCAATGATGGTTGAACTCTTGCAATGGCAGTTGTTGTTACATCTTACAGTGCTGCATCCTCAAAACCTACCTTTTAAGCAGTGCACCCTTCATCAAGGCTATTTCTGTGTTGACAAAGAGTAGAGGGCTGAGTGGAGACATATCCAATTCTTTTCTTTTACCTAGACATGTCCTTGCTCATCCAGCACCCTTGCAACACAGAAATAGGCATGTTGGGGAGATGCTCCAGTGCTTAAAAGGCAGCAGAGGGACTTTTGCACAATGACTGTAAAAGTGAATTGAGATGCTGTAAGGCAGATGTTGTTGTTGTTGTTGTGGTTGTGGGCCTTCAAGTCATTTCCAATTTATGGCAACCCTATAGTGAAGCTATCATGTGGTTTTCTTGGCAAGATATGTTCGAGATGGAGGTGGCTTTGGCTTTGTCTTCCTCCAAGGCTAAGAGAGTGTGACTTGTCCAAGGTCATCTAGTGGGTTTCCATGGCTAAGTGGAGATTGAGAGCCTAGTCTCCAGAGTCATAATCCAATGCTTAAACCATCACATCATGCTGGCTCACCATTGTAATTCATGAACAGCATGTCAGCCTATAAACACTGTTGATGTTGTTGTTAGCTGCCCTCAAGTCAACCTCGACTCATAATAACCCTGTGGATGAGACATCTCCAAACTCTCTCATTTCCCACTGATCTGCTTAGGTCCTGCAGACCTAGCTCGTTGTTGTTGTGTGCTTTCAAATCATTTCCAATTTTTGGTGATCCTAAGGCGAACCTATACTGGGGCTTTCTTTGCAAGATTTGTTCAAATGAGATTTACCATGGCCTTCCCCTGAGGCTGAGAGCATGTGACTTGCCCAAGGCCACTCCGTTGGTTTCATGGCTGAGTGGGGTATTGAATCCTGGTCTCCAGAGCCACAATCTATCATCATCATCATCATCATCATCATCATCATCATCATCCTTTTCCCCCCACAATTGGGACACAAAGCAGCTTTCAATTTTTTTAAAAGTACAATTAAAAACATACAAAAGTAGGCCTTAAAATAGAATTAAACTAATATAATAATAAAAAAATACTCAATTAAAAAAATAAAATGCATTGCTGGTCTCCAATCATATTAGTAGTAATCAGATTAAGATGCTCCTTATTTTTTATATTATTTCTATACTTTCTGCAGTAGCTCCATAAAATAAGAGATTGTATGCCATAGAATAAATCACAGACTTCTTAAACTCTTGTGTTTTGTTCAGCAAATCCAGCTGCAAATGTAAGATTTCTACATAGCTTGGGAAGGTCAGTTTTTAGATTATAACTCTTAGAATGCTGCAGTCAGTGTGGCCAGTTATTTAAAAATTAACATTTTTTTCAAGCTCTGTTTTTAATATATAGCACCAGAGCCGTAAACAATATAACCACAAACAAATAAACTAAGTAAAATGAAAGAAATCTGAATCCATTGTTTCTGCTTTTCATATGACCTTAACCAATACCATCTGTGTTAAGAAACATCTTGCCAAAGCTCAGGAATTTAATACAATTGCTTTTAAGAAAAGTAATAACTCCATTGCATTTTTATCCCTAAAATAGACAGCATGTTGTAAGTCAATATTTTATTTTTATTTTTAAAATTTGCATTCATAGTGTATTGTATCCTAAAGACTACAGGCTGATTCTTAGACTGAAAGCCAAAGTTATGAATCCCACACTATTTTTTAAAACCTACATTTTAATAAATAATCATGTAACAGAAGCTTTTTTATAAATCGCAGCTAAACCTGCTCCTGATACCCTCATTCTCAGTAAAAGAAAGTGAGATTTTCCATACTCCATAAAGAGTAACTAAACCTTGGAAACATGCTTGCTTTCCTTAATCCCAGTCTACTAGCTATGTAGGGTGGGGGATTCCTAGAGACGTAAACAGTAACTTTCTCAAGCTCTGGACAACAGTTCAAGACCTGAAAAAATTCTAGCCTTATCCTTTTTTCAGTCTGATTCTGATTTAGATTGCCAATTTATAGTCCTTTACAGATTCCTTGTTTTCATAGACTGGAATCCTGTATGGAATTTGTTGACCAACCATGAAATAATGAGACCAGAGACAAGTCATTGGGTTAAAACAAGATCTACTTTGTTTATCTATTTTCCCCCCTCAAAACCAGGAATGATTCATTCTGATTATGATTTTCTTCTTGTTGTAGTGTTTGATTTGCTCAGGTTTTGCATTTTTAGCAGTTAGTGTGGGCTCTAGGGGATCCTTGGATCAGAAAATTGGGCCTCAGACCTGCCATGGTTGCCAATGCCAGGTCAAATCGAGAGAAGGTGAAGCTATTCTGTATGGACAAACATTCATATATATGTTTTCTCACTGTTTTAAAGCAAAGTATTGGTATAGTTTCTAAGCCTTCTTCATATATTTTTGCTTGTCAACAATATATCAGTGAAAGCTGGGGCTAAAATGGGGCTTTGACTAATATATCTCATGACTGAGCCAACATTCATTTGATGCAGGAACATAAGCTCTTGTGGATGTATTTTGTGCATGAGGTGAAGGATAGCACAGTCTCTCCCACATATCCATGTACATAAGACAACTGGATTCATAGCTGCACCTTACTTTAAGAGCCCTTCAGCATACAGGAGGTTTAGGATGTACAAGACAAGCTCTGTGACACATATGGCTCTTCCTTTCAAGAGGTGGAACTCGACAGGGGCTTGGGAGAAATGGCTAGTAGTTTGCCACTGCTTTGCCAGAACATCTGCCACCAAAGACAGTTGCCTCACTCTGCCTAATTGTTGGGGTTGACCCTGCAGGGTTCATCAAGTGAACATTTTGGCCATTTCGTGTTAGAAGAGGTTATTAAAAAAACCTATGATGACAGTTTGAGGCATCATTGGCCCTGAATGATTCTCAGGCTATTCAATTAAATGGGCACTACTTCTTTCATAATGTCCTATCATTTTAGGCTGCATATGTAATTTGGCAATAAAGTGTCTTGCAGGATCACCGTGTCCCTTACTGTCCTCTCAGCATCCATGATCACAGGACAGAAGTTATTTATTGGCACCTACTGATTAATTTCTCCTTCTGTAAAAACAGAAGGTAAAAGAGCCTGGCAAATTATTTATGCTCCCCCCCCCCACCCAGTAATACTTGCCTAATGTTCCTTCCAGTTCTGTGAATTGACTCAAAAATTCCTAATCCATCAGAACTATTGTCAACAGCAGCCCAGCTTGGATGTCAAGGCCTGTCAGAACAAAAAGGTCTTTGCCTGCCTGTAGAAGAAAAAATAGGTTGGTTGGGTGAGACTAGCCTTCCTTGGCAGGAAAAGCCTGACAACAGCCACTAATCCCTTTTCTACAGTTCCAAGAGAAAAAATTAGAGGCTCCTCAGTAGATAGGGATATCTTGCACACAGAAGTGATGTAATATAAGTCTGAAATTAGAGGAGAACAGACACTGAGGTTGAGTAGAAAGAAAATGATGGCACAATCCTATTCAGGTCTGCTTACAAGTAGACCCTGATGAGTTCCCTGAGACTTACTCCCAGTTCAGTGGAATCATGGCTGGCCTAACTATTAGAAGTGAAGCAATTGCCTCAGGAGACAGGGGCTGGCTGGGGGAGCAGTGGCAGTGTATCCCAGTGTGTACTGAAGTATCACAATATAGTTCAGGTGCTAGTCCAGAAGGTGTCTGTACAGCATATGGAAGAAAGGGGAGGCACAATCTTATTATTTACCTCAGGTTAAAAAAATGTTTTCAGTGGGCCTTCATCAGATTTGCATCCTTTTCCACATTTGAGAATGACACAAGGGCCCACTTAGGGCTGCTATTCAACTTCATATAAAGGCACCAGACATATAAGGATCCATAATTGCATCCCTAGATGCAATTATGGTTGACATATGTGGCACTGACATTTATGACTTTCTTTGAAGAAGGAAGAAAACTAATTAATTCCATTTTAATGCATCTTTGATGATCACAGTTTCTACAAATGTGTTATATCCTGCATGGTGGGAAGTATATAATTCCCTGGTCAAAGATGTGGCATGGAATATTAGCTATAGGATCTAACAGATGTGTCCAAAGCTGCTGAACATGGCTTGAATGTTCAGTAGCATGAGCAGTATCAGCAACTAAGATTTGTGAGTGAAAATATATCTTAATTTTCTTAAGCAGCGGTAGGCAACTGTAGAAGGGTAGAGAACATCACACACACACACACACACACACACCAGAGATCTACATGCCCTGTTGCACCTACAAAAAAAATCAACTTTTTTGTTCCTCCTTCTCGGCTTCCTCCTCTTCACCCAATGCGGCTCGAAGCCAGCACTTTTTCCCTGGGTATTTTGGGCCTGAATTTCACAAAAAACATCATTAACAGTGAAGAATGTCCAAAGTATCTAATTATAAAATGTTACTGTTAAAATATGAATATACATAAATGTGTGAACAAAAATATTCACATTAAACAAACAAAACATTATTATTCATATACTATGTTGAACTGGAGAGGTGCAACATACATATGTAGATGTAAAGAGGGTCACGGGGTAAAAAGTTTGAGAACCACTGTTCTAAAGTAACTTTGGCAAAGAAGCTTGCTGTGTTTTTAAATGTATTCCAATATGCAAGGGTGGTTAAAGCCCAAAATGATCTTAACTCATGGCAAGCTAATTTTCTTCTTGGAGTTATTTTTACATCTCTTAAATAAGGAATTTACAAAACAGACTCCAGATTGTGTTGGCCCCATGGCACAAAACTGTTATCAGGTCTCTTTCTCCAACAGGCTATCCACTTCTGCCCACCTAAAGAAGACTACATCCAAGCAGATGCAAAATGCATTTCCCTCCTCACATCTGAGGGTACTGGGAAACTGTGTTAAAAATTAAAATTCCAAGACACTGTGAGCCCTGTCATCTCTCTTGTTAAAAATGGATCCCTTCTGAGAGGCTTTTACCTTCCACCCTGTTCTCCTCATAGGCAAGTCAAGTAGGGAAGTATCACTACCAAGTCCTCTTATTTATTAATGCCTTTTGGATAAATATCATCTTTCTGAGAATCTTATATGAATTTTTAAAGTGAGACAGTTCATGCCTTCAGGCTTACAAACTAAAAAGGCAAGACATACAATGGGAGGGAAGAGGCAAAATTCAGTTTGCAAGTGCCAGAAACAAGTGGGTTGTAAACCAGCTGAGCTCACTTATATTCGCTTGCTTGTTGTTGTTGTTGTTGTTGTTGTTGTTGTGTGCCTGTTGTGAATGTTGAGGTGGAGCCAGTAATTTTAGACAGCTCCAGATTAGACCCTCATATTTAATGTTTGTTTAAAAAATTTCAATAATGTGTTAGATTAAACTGCGTTCTTTCCCCCCTCATACATCCATGGGCATTACCATATATACAAACACACATGCACACACATTTAACTGGCTCTGCAGCTTTTTAAAATAGCTTAGGAAGTGGGATTGAAAATATCCTTTATTTTTCTGGCAACTGACACACAAGCAAATGAATACAGCCAGGCCAATTGTTTTCTGGCTGGCTGTCAGCCCTATTGGCTAGGCACACCAGAGGCAACAGTTTGGGATGCACTCATTAAAATTGTGTGAGTCCCTTCCCCTGCATCCTTCCAGTCCTGGAAGCTGAGCACCTGAAGCCAATCAAGCAGCCTCAAGAGATGATCTGAGAGGTCCAGTTCTCTATTATATAAGTTTAGTAAGCACAGGGGACCATGGTGTTTGCATGATAGTGGTTGTGGCTAATGTCACTGCAGAAAAATGCAGGATGAATGTAAAATCTTGAACCCATTGCCAAATCACTACAAAACTACATGTCCCAAAAATGAGATTTGGCAGAGAAGATACAATACACTTACCCACTAGTTTAAGAATGGAAGCATACTGGTTTAACATCATTTCTTATCCCAACTTTCCCCCATGGTAGTACTTTGGCAATCCATGGTTGCATGATCTGTTTTCTGCACAGCCAAACACCATCTTCTGGGAGGAAGGGGGGAATGACCGATTGCCACTGAGCCAATCATCTCCTGAACCCTACTGCTGTGTGAATGGGCACACAGCAGTTGCTTTTGGGAATGTGTTACCGGCTATGATCACTCTTCCTCCCCCCCCCCCCCTCCCAAAATGCAGCAGCTCAATGCTTCTGGAGGAAGGTAGGGGACAAGCAATTGCCATGCCATGGAATAGCATCTAGTCCACAGTAGTGGAATAGCAGCAAGATCAAGAGCCTATTGATGGGGTTTTTGTGGGTTTTTTGGGCTATGTGGCCATGTTCTAGCAGATAATTAAAAAAGTGCACAACAGTGACAAATGCAATGCAAGGCAGGAGCAGGACAGACACGATATCATGTGATAAATACCAGCCAAAGACGCTTTTATTATGTGTAAAAATTCTGCTTTTTTTAGCCTTGTGTGATAAAGTCCTGATACTGAACTGTGGACTGCTGTAAATTTGAGTGACTTTTATAATGTGGCAGGAGTCCAGCTGCTTGAAGTTACTCGAGGAAGCTGGATCTGATCAGAAATGTATGAGTCAGGGCTTGTTTACATTCTATGATAGTAAATCTTGATATATTGCCATTGACAAAGCCACCTGTTAAGGAACTATTTGAAGCTTGGAATCATGTAGCTGAGCTGTTCTAAGGTCTGTACAGCAGACTCCTTAAAACCGTGGAAAGCCAGGTTCAGCACGTAGTATAATAATAAAAGAGGAAAGGATGGATGCTTGAGGTATATATGTTTCAGACTAGGTTAACATAACCTAGGTACTTTACCCTGTACTAAATGTAGCTGTCATGGTTTTAACTAGGAACTGGGGTTGAAACCACTATAGGGCTGCAAACATGGACTTATATTATATTGGTTGAATTACATTCCACAATTAGAACCATACATTGGTGGCAAGGTGTAGTTCTATAGCACTAATTCAGAAAGCAGCTGACATTGATCTGAAACATTTGCAGTGTTTTTCAGATGGTCTGTTTCAACTCTGAGCTAAAAAGGGTATGACATTAGTTATTTATATAAGTTTAAAATCTCATGAATGAGCTTCAGTAGTTTGACAGGCTTGTCTGTCATTGTTATTTTCTTTAGTCTTTTGCTGGAGTTACTTTATCAGCTGATTTCTCCATTTGACTTTTGGAACATAGTTTGGTTATGTTGCAGTAGAAGGAAAGCTTAGTACATTTTTACCCTAGTAATCAGAGTAACCCTCTGATTGTCCCAATTTGCCAGGGAGAATCCTGATTTGTACTGAGAAAAGTACTCAGAATCTTGCCTGTCCCAAGAGGCTCAGGCAAATGCAAACTGCTGCAGCCTCTTCAACCTTGTGTGTTCTTCATTCGTAACTTTGGCCATCTTGACCACATTCTTAGTGTTGCATGGCCGCGTGTCCTGATTTTTCATCTGTGAAATTATAGTTTATTTCATCATTGTAGGCTTTATGTAAAATATGATGCGTTTGCATATTTTGGGCTACAGACGGTAATATCTTTCAGCAGGCATGTTCAAACCTAAGAGGTAGGGGATATAATGGTAATAAGTATGTTTAATGAGGAAAGAGGGGAAAGATTTTAGAGGAAGAAGGAAGTATTATGTCATTTTGAAGCAAACACTTCAAAAGTGCGAATGGAGCTGCATCCTTTATTCTCTTCTAAACATATCAGGTTTTTTAAAATGCTTCAGTACTCTGGCTGCCCTATGTCCTGATTTGGCAGGGACAGTTCTGGTTCATCCTCTGACAACTCTCTTTTTAATTGCTTGTAAAAGGTCCCACTTTGTCTCTCCTCCTCTCACTTTACCACTATAGTAGCCAATCTGGGGCCAGTTCTGGAGCATAATGGCGGTTGACGTAGACAAGGACAATTGATGTTCTCAGATCATACTCTAGGCCTCTACTTTGAGCTTTATTGTCCCCTCAAGAAAAGTGTGTCATAAATGTTTTATTTAAATAAATAAGAAAAGTACAATGGAAAACTCCCCTTTTAGGACCTTTCCAGAGTCTTTTCTCTGAGATGATACCTTCCTGTAGAAAAGGTAAAACCAGTCATAATCCTTAAAGGAAGACACTAAAAACCTGAATCTCAGATATGCAACCTTCAGTTTTAACATTAATCTGTACATACAGATACTTGACATTCCTAGAAAGAAAACATTAATTTAGGATACTACTACATGCCGAAGTGATTCAAAGACAAATGTTTAATAGTCTGATGAGAGTTATACATTCCTCCACTGTATGAGAGCCAGAGCAGTGTAGCTGGACTACAGTTCTGGAGATCAGGGTTCAGTTCCTTGGATGAATCACATACTCTTAGCCCCAGAAAACTGGGTGACAGAGTGTTGCCTTGGGGTCACTGTAAGTCAGAAACTACTTGATGACACACAGCAACAACAACAGCAAACCCTCTGTGAGAGACACACAGAGAGAGAGATTATCATATGTTATTCAGTAGTAAACTTTGTTGCTTTATAGAGCTTTTTAGAGCTATTTGTCAGCTACTCTGAAACTAGCTTCTGAACAGGCCCTGGGTGCCACAACCCCATCTGCACACACAGTCCTCCTTGGGTCTCAATTTCAGTACCAGTCTTCTCATATTCAAAGGCTTGCAGCAGCCTGCCAGTACATTGCAGAGGAAATGGGGCACGGAGGCAGGAGGCAAGATATAAATCAAATAAATAAATAAAATTATTTGCAGCTGGTCCCCTTGTTTCTTCTTTAGAAAAGGCCTATAGCAGCAGCAAGAAGGATTAGTAATGATAGTGAAATCTTCCTCCACAGCTTTTCAGTTGTTCTGGTCACTGGTCTTGCTGCCTGAACCGTTCATTCCTCTTACACTCACACTTCCACTTTGTCTTTAAAAAATCTGGAGTTATGATACATCTTCCTTTTGGGGAAAAAGACAAAACCCAGTCTTAAGTTAATAGGATGTTTCTCATTACCACATCCTCATTCCTTGCTCATGAACTCAGGAAAGGAGCCTTTGTTCCTTCCTGCTTTTTTATGAAATATGGGGAGGAGAGTTGTTAATGTGCATATCAAGAGGAGGCCAGCAGAGGGGGTACACATCTGCATTTAGTCTTACACATTCATATTGTAGTTGGTTTAATAAAACCAACAGCTTGTAAAAAGGGATTATTCACTGCCATTACTGTTCATCCTGCTACTCAGATCAGTTAGGCTTGGTAGAATCAGTGTTGAATTAAAATACATGCAGAACCATATTCTGAAGGTCAGTGTTATCCTTACCCATCCTGTTGTGGCAACTCAGGCTGCTGCCACACTGCAGAAGTAATGCAGTTTGATACCACTTTAACTGTCATGGCTTCATCCTATGGAATCCTGGGATTTGTGGTTTATCGTGGCACCAGAACTCTTTGACAGAGAAGGCTTAATCACACAAAACTTCAAATGCCAGGATTCCATAGCACTGAGCCAAGGCAGTTAAAGCAGTGTCAGACTACATTAATTCTGCAGTGTAGATGCAGCTTCAGACACACAAAGAGGGAAGGGCCTTTCAGCTCTTGTGCTACCTCTCTTCCCGAAATTGGCCACAGTTTACATACAATATTGCCTGTTTTGCATTTCCTATTTTGCTTGGCTCAAAAACTCCTGTAAAGATTTCCATTTTAAAGAAATGTTTATTATATAGCTTGATTTTCACCCATCACAAAATGTAAAGATAATAATAATTAACTCAAATGTTTATAAGTTATTATTATGTTGTTGTTTTGTTAAAGAAAGAAAGGAAGATGGAAATTCTTCAGTCCCAGGAGTAATGGGACTCATTAAGCATTCATTAAAGGAATGCGCTTCTAATTCAGAGGGACCTGCTTCCCTTGACTACACTATCTGGACTGCCTCAAGTGGAGTGCAATAGGTTGGGGAAGTCTGGAATAAGCATTTTGGGGCACAGAAGAAAACAAACAGAAGCAGGTAGGGTTAGAAAAAGCAGTCCACCCTTCTCCCCAGATTGGCTCTTTCAGACTAAGATTACTGCACTAGGGTAAGAGCGTTCCCCAATGCGTTCTCACGGGCGCGAGCCTGGAACGTGATGAGAACCAGAACGCTAGTTTACCGCACAGCGGAACACCGTCGCTGGGTGTTCCAAATGTGTTCCAAATGTGTTCCCAATGTATTCCAGGGATGCCATTTCTGGGAACGGTTTTGAGAACCGTTCCCAGAAATGGCGTCCCTGGAACACATTTGGAACACATTTGGAACACATTTGGAACGCCCGGCGGCAATGGCGGCGTTCCACTGTGCGGTAAACTAGCGTTCTGGTTCTCATCACGTTCCAGGCTCGCGCCCGTGAGAACACATTGGGGAACGCTTTTACCCTAGTGCGGTAATCTCCTAGAACTTGATCATATAGCCAACTCTAAACAATGACTGCTTAGCTTTCTCTGTAAAATACACATGCTCTGATCCAAAACTGGTTTCAGCCTCCAACCCCTAGCACATAGTATGATTCTTGATCCAAGTTCTTTCAGTGTTCAAGACTGTTAATGTGCACTTTGGGAATAATCAAGCCACACAAAGTTTCTGGAGATTTTAATCTTAGCATAGTATAATACTTGACAATACAAATGTTTGTTGTCTTCCTGCAATGGAAGTGAACTCCTATGGTAAGCAGCATCCGTCATTGTATACACATTGATAAAATATTTTGCCTATATTTTGCCTTCTGCTCAGTAAGTGGAGATGGGGAGGTTGTCACATTGGGATTCAGTGTGTAGCAGTGCTTATGCATATTTAAGGGCTATACAAGAATCCAACCTTCATATTTTTACATTTTCCTTAATTTTTATAATTGCTTTAAATCAAAGGTGGCATATCTTGAAATGATTTATAATTGTTTAGTCTGCAATAGAATCTGCATTTTAAATTTAATGACTTTTTATTTTTACAATTAATTTTATAACTAATACCATTTTGCACTCCCGGAACATTTCACTGGAGGACAATCTTTCATGAATGTGAACTAATTGAGCCATACAATATACTCCACCTGTCAGACTGGATTAGATAAAAAGAATGTTATAAAATCTCCACCAGTACTGTAATGTCACCCAGTTTGGGATGGAACACAGCTGTTGTCTGATACTCCCAGATCAGCCAACAGCAGTCAATGTCATCAGGTGAAGGAAATACTCCTGTGCAGAATGGATCTTTCAGCAATTGTTTCAATACAGCCTACAGCAAGTTGACTTCCAGTGTTAACATTGTTTTGGGAAAGCAGTGCTGATCGAACCCTTCCTGCTGCTACAGAAGAGTTTTAACAACCTGTTCTAACCTACTGTGGTGTTCATCTCATGAAGACATAAGCCAATATTTTTTATATCTGCCCTGTGTTAATTATATGACCACTAAACCAAACAAAATCCCACCATTTATTTCTGTTGGTCCATTAGGATACCATTGACTCTCACATTTCCTTTCTAAGTGAGATGGAGGAAAGCTTGAATTGTCACAAGACACAATACATACGGAAAAGACTGGATGTGGTTTCTGTGACTTGCAGATTTATGCAGGCCTATTTTTAAATTGGTAAAATTTACCACTTTATTTAATTGATATTATAAATTAAATGTATTACAGTATTTCAGTTTCTCCTTTATTTTATTACAGTTAGGGCTGTGCCTTTGAAGGATCAATCAACCTCTGCTGTTAGGCAGATTCAATTTATTCTAAACATACACAACTACTTTAACTATAGCATTACTACGTATTATACTATACAATTATATTTACTGGCTTTTTTTTCTTTGCCCAGTGTAAATATTTCTGGATTATTTTAATAGTCTTGCTGTTTAAATTATAATTATGTTCTTACATTATTTTGTTTTGTCCACTCAGGTAAACTTAATAGCAATATAATGGTTGTTGCCAAAAAGCTAATTCACCATTAACATTTTAACAAATTAACATTTTTGAGTTCTTACTGATACAATACGGAATTCAAACAGAACTTTGGGACTACTGTATATACATTTTAAAAGAGACAGCATTATGTAGTGGTTTGAGCTTTGGACTATGACTCTGGAGATAAAGATTTGATTTCGTCCTTGGCCATAGAAGCCCATTGGGTGACCTTGGACAAGTGACACACTCTCAGCCCCAGAAAACTTTGATAGGCTCACTATAAACCGGAAACGATTTGAAAGCACACAACAACATACATTTTAATGAAATAAAATCTTTCCAAGCCAATACATTTTATTCTTTCCTTGTCTATATTTTATTATGATTTATTACTCTTGAAGAAATGCACCTAAATATCAAATCACTTGGATTTTCTAGTCATTATTTATTGTCATTCATGCCTTCTCTCACTGAAATGTTTGTACAATAATCCCACAAGGGAAAAGCCAAAAGTATATTACCTGTTTCAGCTAGATCTTACAAAAATAAGGGGTAGCTTGTGGGGGCATTGGCCCAATCATCTCTAGTTCTTTGTTATTTACTGTCCTCAAGACTGTCCTCATGGTGACCCTGTGGGTGAAACATCTCCAAGACCCTCTGTCTTCCACTGCTCTCCTTATGTCCTGAAAGTTCAGACTTGTGACCTCACTTATTTGAGTCTTTCGATCTGTCATGTAGTCTTCCTTTCTTTCTCTTGCCCATTACCTTTCCTACCATTATTGTCTTTTCTAACGAATCATGACTTCTCATGATGTGGCCAAAGTACAACAAACTAAATTTGATAATCTTGGCTTCCAGGGAGATTTCAGGCTTGATCTGTTCAAGGACCCATTTTGTTTGTCTTTTGGGCTATATACAGTTTCCTCGGCACTCTTCTCCAGTACCACATCACAAATGAATTGATTTTCTTCTTATCTGCTTTCTCCACTGTCCAGCTCTTACATCCATACATGGTGATGGGGAATACAATGGCTTGAACCATTCTAGTGTTGTAACTCAAGTTGTATATCTTTACTTTTTAGGATCTTGTCTAGTTCATTAATTGCTACCCTTCTAATTCCTTGTCTTCTTCTTATCTTTTGGCTGCAGTTTCCATTGTGATCAATGTTTCATCCATGGTAGAGGAACTCTTACTATTTCAATTTCCACATTGTCTAGGTTGAATTCCTGCACTGGACTATGTAGATCCTCTGTGATAATTATTTCTTTTTCTTAATGTTCAGCAGTAAGCCTGCCTTTGCTCTTTCTTCTGTGACGTTCCTTAATAATTGTTCCAAGTCTGTGAGTTTTGTGCTATTAGTATGATGTCATCCGCATATCTTAGATTATTTATATTTCTGCCTCCTATCTTAACTCCTTTTTCTTCTGAGTCTAAGCTTGCTCTTCATATGATATTTTGCTATGATATTCTAGAGAGCTGAAACAAGATAAAATGCTAATTTAGCACAAGTTAATTTGAACAAGGCTATGAGTTAGGATACCAAGACTACTTCTCTCAAGGGAGACTTTCCAGTATGCTAAATAACTTCTCAAGCTATTTTTCTTTATAATGTTGGAGGCATTGTTTGTCAAATGCAGGAATACACCACCAAGATAAGGGAACAATAAGTATTTGTCAGTGAAATCTTCATCTACTTGCAAAACACCAACTTCAAACAAGTGAATTCCAAACCAAAAGAGGCAATCCAAAGAAGGGAAATGGGTGATTCTCCATCTCCTCGGGCTGTAGGTGTGTATACATTTCTCCCATTTTGTCCCTATGAATTCAGATCTAGAAATTATTTGTGTATCTAAAATGGATTAAAAGGATTACCCTTCCCCATCATCAATGTGACTTAAGATTTAACACATCTTCTTGACAAAAGAATGTGTGCTGATCCACACATTTCTTTAATGTTTACTGAAGATGCCTTTGCAACTGAAACTCTTGTACTTCAGTCTTAATTATGTGAAGTTAGTTGAGCACATCTTTTGTTTGAAAGAGTGGCTTTCCTAAAGAGTCAATTCCTCTAACATGTAATTTGGCAGAGGACAGTGCCTGCTGCAACAGGAAGAGGAAGAAGGAAGATTATGCATCTTGTGGTATGTCCTCTTGTCCTGAAATTGGAAAGTAGACAAGTGCCAGAAATGCATTAAAAAAAACAGGGGTAAACCTGTCTTGATTGGTGATTCTTATTCTAATTTATTTATTTATTTACCACTTTTCCTATAGAACCAAAGCTCAGGGCAGAAATTAAAACAGATACAGATATATCTGAAATAGCATTGATATAGCCAAATAGCATTCAGCCTATAAAAATGTGTATAAAAGCTTAATATTAAAATATAATTAAACTATCTATAGAATTTAAATGAATATAAAATCTACTCATTAAGAAGGAAAGAAGAAAAAACATTGTAGCACATCATTAAAACCCCTACATTTCTTTGAAACCTGTTGGAATAATAACATTTAAAAGATTTACCTGCTAATGGAAGATGAAAAGGAAGAAACCAGTCCAGCATCCCTAAGAAGGATGTTCTATAGCTGGGGAGCAGCCACCAAAAAGTTCCTCTCCCACATTCCCATCATTTATGCCTGTGGGAATGGCAGGACTGAGAGGTCTCCTTGAAGATCCTAGAGCCCAGGCAGGACTTATGGAAAAATATCATCCTTGAGATAGTCCTGGACACAAGCCTTACAGTGGTTTGTAGGCCATAGCCATACATGAATTGTACTTGGAAAGTGGCAGGTTACCAGTGGAATTATTCTAACATGGAGTTCTGCATTCCCTATAATCAGCCTCACTCAGGAATCCATATGCAGCTTTTTGATCAGCTAAAATATAGCTACAGTATTTGGATAGCCTAGTTTCCTACTTGTGATAAATTAACATCATTCTAGGAATTCCAAAGCAAAACAATATTTTAAAAGTATCTGCTTGAAAACATTAGTTCTGATGCAACCAACCTTATGCAATTTTCAGTGTCAAAGATTAAGTCAGGGGAATGAACATGTAATCCACCAAAATCAATTAGTAGTCATCCAATAACCATATTTGCCATATTTATGCTACAGTGCTGCAATAAAATTGTGAGACATTCAAATTTTATAAATGTTTACTTTTTGCTTGGCAGATGCATGCACACATATACTAAGGTATCTTTTACCAATTTAATTCTGGATTTTGTGAAACTAAGGACTTAATCACACCAGGCTGCTAAAATGCCACAATTGTGTAAGTGTGGAAAATGCAAACAGTAATTTTTCCACAGTTCTTCAAAGGTGCCATAGTCCCAGGCTGTGTCATCTGCACAATTTCCTACCCATGCTCTTCTCAACATGCCTTTTGGTGTGTTTTTTTCAATTGCAGTCACAGCAATTGAATAACCTTGCTCAGGGAAAGAGGGGGGGGGGGTGAGGCGCATACATAGACTCACTCATACCACATGACTGCTTGCATATCAGAACTGCAGCAAGAGGAAATTATCATACATGAATCAATAGTGGAAAAGCAGTGCAATTGGGAGGGACTGCCCATCAATGAAAAGGTGAGCTCCAGGAATGGATGAAAAATGAAGCTGCTGCAGAACACACACAGTGTCATGTGATAAGGTACAGCCACATACACTACTATCTTTCTTTAATTCTGCTTTGGCAGTTTCATGTGATAAAGTACTAAGAAAAAGTGAGACTAAAGTGAGAAGCTGTTTCTTCACCAATCTATTTGATTATCAAGCAACATGATGCAAATTCTGAACTGGGTAGACATTAAGAAACTGTTATTAGTACAAAGTAGTTTGACACAGAATTGTTTGTACAAAATTGTAATGACAATTCATATACTTGAAGTTCTATTGTCAGTAATTCTCTGTTTACTCACACTCACAGCAGTGAAGCAGGATCCCGGTCGCAATTCCTCCTTGCAGAGGAGATCACTGTAGCTGCTCCTCAACAGGGGATCAGACCCCAATCATAGAATCATAGAGTTGGAAGAGACTATAAGAGCCATCAAGTCCAACCCCCTGCCATGCAGGAACTCTCAATCAAAGAATCCCCAACAGATGGCCATCAAGCCTCTGTTTAAAGATCTCCAAGGAAGGAGACTCCACTACACTCTGAGGGAGTGTGTTCCACTTTCGCACAGCCCTTACTGTGAGGAAGTTCCTCCTAATGTTGAGGGGGAATCTCTTTTCCTGTAGCTTGCATCCATTGTTCTGGGTCCTGTTTTCTGGTGCAGCAGAAAACAAGCTTGCTCCTTCCTCAATATGACATCCCTTCTAGTATTTAAACAGAGCTATCATATCACCTCTGAATCGTCTCTTTCTCAGGCTAACCATACCCAGCTCCCTAAGTCGTTCCTCATAGGGCATGGTTTCTAGATCCTTCACCATTTTAGTCGCCCTCCTTTGGACATGCTCCCGTTTCTCAACATCCTTTTTGAATTGTAGTGCCCAGAACTGGACACAATTTTCCAGGTGGGGCCTGACCAGAGCAGAATAGAGTGGTGTCATCTGCAAATTTGATAAGTATGCCCCCAATTCTGTCATCCAAGTCACTGATAAAGATGTTGAATAGCCCAGGACATAGCCTTGTGGGACCTTCACTGGTCACTTCTCTCCAGGATAAAAAGGAGCCACTATTGAGCACCCTTTGGTTATGGCCAGCCAACCAATTACAAATCCTGTAACAGTTACGTTGGCTACCCCACATTTTACAAGCTTGTTTGCAAGAATGTCACAGGAAACCTTGTCAAAGGCCTTACTGAAATCAAGATATACTTTATCCACAGCATTCCCTTCATCTACCAAGCTGGCAATTTTATCAGAGAAAGAGATAAGATTTGTTTGGCATGACTTTGATCACAGCAGTAGCTGCCAAGTAAGTGGGGACTGGGGATCTTTCACAGTCCCTACATGTCCCCTAAACTAGAGAATACATAGGGATCATGAATACAAATGAGTAACGAATCCATAACTCTAGGTTACAAATTTATAAATGCCATAGTGAATTCCAGCCTTTCTTCCTATGTGTACTTTGTTAACATTATTACATGACCTAACAATGCCATCCACAGTATAATGGCTGAGATCCTACATCAAGCAAGCATAGTGGCAGGGATGTAGCTAGGATTTTACGAAGGGGGGGGGGGGGTCCAGACTAAGTGCCACCATTATAATGGGGCTTGAGTGAGGCGGCGCAGCAGCACACACCATTAATTTTTTCTAATGGAAGAGGGGGGTCCAGATCCCAAGAAAACCCCCCCCCCGGCTACGTCCCTGATAGTGCAAAGCTCCACCTATGAAATTCTCAGTCAGTCAGTCAGTCAGTCAGTCAGTCAGCCACCAATAAAGTTCTGTGTCCTCCCCTCTCCTCCCCTCCCCTCCAATCCCAGGAAGGACTGCTCTGGCTAATCCTTACAAATGGGGAAGGGGAGGTAGGTACTTCAGATAGCAACATGCACTTGGTCTGTACTGAAGGGGATATTCATTTTCTTCTTCTAGGACTGAAGCTGCTTCTCCTTCCTCTGAATTACCTTTCCTCTCTACTGCTAAGAAGCAACACCAGCAGACCTTTCCAGGGTTTGACAGATGTGGAAGATTTTGAATGATGTGCAAAGGGCAAGAGGATGTCTTATTCAAAAAGAGGTATATCTGCACATAGGCCACCCTTTTATGCTGGTAAGCCACAAACAGAATTCTATCACAGGGGTTCATGCATCTGCTCATTCTCCAATGTGATATATGCCATCATTGGTCAGGAATACAGTACTGCGTTTTATATATGAGAAATGGGTCAGCTTCTACACAAAGGAATAAATGGACACAAAACAGGAATTTTAAAAAAAGAAAGAAACACTTCAATCTCCCAGAATACTCTGTTTCTGTCCTCCAAGGTCTCCATCCTTGAACAAAGAACTTCAAGGACAGCTTCCACAGGAAAACAGTTGAACAGGAAATAATCAAGCATTTTAACTTTTATCTCCTGCAGATTGGAAAGACGTTTATCTCACTACATCAGCTCATCTATGTATGGATATCTGTATGAGCTCTTTTCTTTTGATTGTTACATGACTACTGTGTAAGTAATTTTCACTGCCTCCAGCCCTTCTGCATACAAGCCCTCACCCACTAGAGTTCACTGATGGTCTAGATTTTAGAGATTAGATTCTATTTCGTATACTTGGATTAGACAAAGGGTTTTTATCACCATACTTGCCTTAACCTGTTTATCTGTGCCAGCATTTCCTTCTTACGTCTCAACCACTGTTTGTTAATTATCACGTCTCAACCACTGTTTGTTAATTATCACTGATAAAGAAAATTCATCCATGTTTGTAATATTTGCAGCCTTTGAGTTTCTATTTTCATACATCCCTCTCCCACTCAAGCATTGTATAACTATTCTATGTCAACAAAGTTTATACTTCATCTGTCTGGTGAAATGGGGTACAGTTGATGGAATCTTATGTTCAATAAAACTTGTTAGTCTTGAAGCCATCTCAAAACCTTTGTTTCTACAGCTACAACAGATCACAGTAGTTAAATCCCAGAACTTTTTAACTTCAGGATTAACCTCCAATCAAAAGTCATGAACGAGAACCCTAGCCTTGTTTGGGACCTGGAAGATTCCACTACTAGTGGTGAGGATGAAGGGATAGAAAGAAATTGTTAGGTATGCATATGGGTCTATGTAAAGCAGACAAGCAAAAAGAAAGGAAGGAAGGAAGAGAAAAAGAAAGGAAAAGAAAAGAAAAAAGGAAAATATCATTGCTACATATATGAGAATATGTACTAATGATTTTCCAACCATCCACCCACCCCCTTTTACTTGCCTGTTTTACATAGACCCATAGGAATATGAGAATTTTAAAAATGGCATTAAAAAGTGGTAATTTTACTTTGATGGGCCAGCATACTTTTAAAATGTAAATGCCTGCCAGGCTTGTATAACATGCATTGTAGAAAAGCTGGAAAAGATTACTGAGGCAGCTTCATAGTTTACTGCTGTTCCAGTCCAGATCTCAAAGTTGCCTGTTGCTTGTCTTGAACTCTTCCGAGTCTCCCTTATCTATATAAATACTTTGGACGTCTTTTTATCTGAGCCAGATGGTTTCATAATAGTTTCCTATCATCATTCCTTTGCTCTTTTTATTTCAATCCAAACAATTTCTTCCCTGCTTGCCAAACTATATATTGTATGACATTCCTTCCTTCTTACAGACATGGTGTCTCAACATTGGCAATATTCCATCTGCCCTGTTGTGTCTATCCCTCCTATAAACTTTCTGTTTCAGAATGGTCTCATTCCATCTGTTTTCACTTTGATCCTGTTCTCTGTTAATCCAGTTACATAATATATTGATTAGTCATAAAGCAACCAAGATGAATTCCACAGATTCCACTAGAAAGAAATATGCAATAAGTAAACCGTATCTTCTGTGCTTTCACCCATGAAATTGTAAATATGTCTTATTCTTATACATTAGAAGCATGTTAATACTGTACCAGTCTTTGCTAAGTAAGATTTCAGGATGCTATACAACATATGCAAAACATTCTGTATATGCTGGCTGAGGGGGCTCTAGAAGTTATCCCCCTCAACAAAGGAACTTTTCCAACAAAGCTACAAATACAATACAATACAATAAAGCAGTAAAAATATAAGAAATTGAAATAATAACACCAAGATATACCATCTGAAATATCTGCGTAAATAACAATATCTTACCATGGCTCCTGTGAGGTTGTAAAAAAGTGTAGTTTAAACCTACGGCTCCACCTCTGAAGAAATCCTGTCCTTTGAAGTTGTACCACAGCTGTACCATAGTAAGAAAGGCAAACAAAGCAGAGTCTCCAAGATCAAAATGAAATTATAGAGTTGGGAAAGACCACAAGGGCCATCCAGTCCAACCTTCTGCCATGCATGAATACACAATCAAAGCACTCCCATCCAGACTCTGTATAAAAACCTCCAAAGACTCCACCACACTCCCAGGTAGTGTATTCCATTGTTGAAAAGCTCTTCCTAATGCTGAGGTGGAACACTGTATAGTGGGACCTTCTTATTTGCTGGGGTTGGTTCCAGGATCCCCCGTGGATAACCAAATCCATGGATGCTCAAGTCCCATTAAATATAATGGCAGAGCAAAATGGTATTCTCTATATAAAATGGAAAATCAAGGTTTGCTATTTGGAATTTATACTTTTTCTGAATATTTTCAAGCTGTGGATGCTTGAATCCGTGGATAAAAAAATCCATGGATAAGGAGGGCCGACTGTAGTTTGAATCCTTTGCTCTGTGTCCTAGTCTATGGAGCTGCAAAAAACAAGCTTGCGCCATCTTCAATATGACATTCTTTCAAATATTTAAACATAATTATCATGTCATCTCCTAATCTTCCCTTCTCCAAGTTAAACACACCCAATGGGAATTAAATATCACAGCTCACACATATGTACCATTGTTGTGTGCCTTCATTCTTGTGTTTCTGGCTTACGGTGACCGTAAGGCAAACCTATTGGTGTTTTCTTGGCAAGAATGCTCAGAGGTTTGCCATTGCCTTTCCCTGAGGCTGAAAGCATGTGAGTTGCTCATGATCATGCAGTGGGTTTATGGCTGAGCGGGGAATCAAACCCTGGTTTCTAGAGTCATAGTCCAACACTTAAACCACTATGCCATGCTGGCTCTCTTATAAGTACCATTACAAATGTCTAAAATCACAAATCCTACAAGTGGGCTAAAATACAATACAAAACAACAGCAAAGTCAAATTATACTTGTTTAGTCCTGGAAAGGTTATACAGATATATACATTTTAAACTGGCACCTGAAAGACAGATGTCAGAGACAACAGGATCTCCTATAGAAGATAATTCCGTAACTGGGATGCTACAATGAAGAAAAACCTGTCATGTGAAATATCCCAATGACACACTATTCTTTATAACAACCCTGTGAGAGCAGAAGAGATATAGACTGGGCCCAAGGTCACTCAAGTGATGCTCACAGGTGAACAGGGATTTTCACAGGTCCATTTCCCACTTTCTGCCTACTATGCTTTACTGGTTATCACTGATAGGCACAAATACTATGTTTCCATGCCTATACGTTTAGAAAGAAATCTTAATCTTTAGTAGAGTCCATTTACTTTGTATTTTTCAACTATGAGTTTTGGGCATGCCTGGATCTAAAATAGGGCTGAGGAAAGTGTGGACCTTCAAATGTTGGATTAGAACTTTCATCATATCTTCCCATTAGCCATGCTGCTCAGGACTGGTGGCATTTGTAGAGACTCACACATTCCCACAAATGCTCTAAAAGCTGTGTTAAAATGTCTTTATGATACAGTTTTCAATTACTTAGAAACAAGGCATGGATTTTCTTAAAGCCTTATAGTGCCACAGATGATAATGTTTACATGAACAATTAGCTGTGAACTGAGCTGTAGCTGTTATCTATAGTGGAAGCGAAAAATAATTGGTATATCTCTTTAGATACCCAGCACTTACTGAAGAAACAAGGTTGATGATATTTCCCTAGCATCCATTATGAACCTTCTCTTACTGCAGTAGTTTGTTGAATGGGAAAACTGATATTACTATGGTTGTGATTTGTCTTTCTCAGCTCTCTTTAAAAATGGCATGCCTTTGCATTGTCATTCTTTTTATCTAGAGAAGGATGTAGGAAAATGTGTCCTATTGGTTTTATAAATACACAGGGCTCTAATTTTGATCAGATACCTTAATTCAAAACTCATGATCGGTGTGCTTCACAAGCTCTTTAGCATCATCTTGATTTTATATCATACTGTGTTTTTAATATCCTGCCTTTCTCCCAGGATAGGGAAGTAAGAAGAGCTGCATTTACATTGCAGAATTAATACAGTTTGACACCACTTGACACAACTGCCAAGACTCGATGCTATGGAATTCTGGGATTTGTAGTTTTGTGAGCTATTTAGCCTTCTTTGTCAGAGAACTGTGGTGCCACAACAAACCAGGATTCCATAGGATGGAGCCATGACACTTAAAGCGGTGTCAGACTGCATTAATTCTGCAGTGTGCCAGCAGCTGATGAAGACTCATTGCCTTAGTCAAACCATGAGATTAGGAAATGCAGATATTTAGGAGGAAGAGATTATTTGTATGCTTATACAGTAATACCAATCCTTATGTTGCTTCCCTTTCGTTTACAACAATTGTTACACAATTACTGGAATATTTAACAACAACATCTCCAATATATTATTTTGTGAACTAATGAAGCCATAACAGTGTGCTTTTTTTTTTCTAAGTGCTTACTGGTTTCTTGTTGTTGTGTGCCTTCAAGTTGTTTCCAGTTTATGGCAGCCCTTAAGCAAATCTAACATGGGTTGGTTTGTTTGTTTTGGCAAGTTTTGTTCAGAGTGGTGTTTTTTTCCCCTTTGGCTTCCCCTGAGGTTCAAAGAGTGCGATTTGGCCAAGGTCACTCAGTGAGTTTCCATGGACAAACAGGGATTTGAACCCTGGTTGCCAGGGTCCTAGTCCACTACACCATGTTGGCTCTTGTGCTTACTAGTAGCATTAATTCTCATCACCCATGTTCTACTTGCTATGCTTAAAACATATCTTTGCATGGACTGTTGGCCATTATTTGTCATTTTAGTATTTTTTTTACTCTATTTTATTTTGTGAAAAACCTAATTATAATGTACAGTAGCAATGAATGATGTCAGCAAGTTACCATTTAAAAAAGTAATAAAAGATATACTGAAAGAAATTTGAAATAATTTAAAAATGTAACACGTTTAAAAATATATAGGGCTATCAAATACAAGCATTTTTAAGTCCTGTGGATTTCAACAGGAGTGTTATTCTCTTTTTCTTTTAAAGCAGTAGGATTTAGATGTTTAACTGGGTGTCCTTGATTCTGATCCTACAGCACATTTAAAGGGTAGCACTTTCTATGTTCTTCAAGCCTGTTGAAAACCTAGCACAAACAATACAGAATAGTCCCTTTATGGCTTCCTTCCTTTTATTGCTTTATGCCTGGAATCGTTAACTAACTGGAATTCATATTCAGTACTAAACCTAAGGACGAGCTGAGAGGTTCCCCCCACTCCCCCAAGGTTTCTTTTTCTCTGATGTATTTTTCTTTGTGTGAGTTTTTCTCCCCCTAGGAAGAGATATGGCATCTCCATCATATTTAAAAGGTGCTTTAATGACAATAACAGCCAATGAGAGCCTGACTGGCCAGATCCCAGCATTTCTAAATAATGGCTATGATTAGTGGTTCATTGTAGCTGTTCAAACAAATTAATTCTTGGTTGAACAGTTAAACACAAACTGTATACTGTTCAATGTACAGTACGTATTACTGGCCAATAAATCTATGAATAAACTAAAAGAACTTTCTAGGACATTAAAGGGATATGGAGAGAGAGATGCGAGATGTACGTTTTTATATGATGTAGCTAGGAATCTAGGGAAGATAAGGGAATTGGAGCATCTCATTCTGAGAAATAATATGAATATTTTAGGCATTTCAGAAATTTGATCCATCCATCCATTTATGGTTTAGAATATAAAACTGCTTTGGGAAGTGGGGGGGGGGAGCATTCTCTTGACATCATAGCAGATCAGCCAATTAGCAGCAGGCAGGGTTATTCGGCTTTCAACTCACAGGACCCTTTTACTCCCCAGAACTTGGAACTTTAGGCCCCAGGAAAGGAATAAAGTAATTTGGCTCTGGGGAAAAAGTTTCTGAAAATTAGAAACAGAATAGGGTTGTGTACGATGCTAACCAGATGTCCTGCTATAAGATCACCTCCCATAATCATAGAATCATAGCGCTGGAAGAGACCACAAGGGCCATCCAGTCCAATCCTCTGCCATGCAAGAACTCAAAGCACCCTTGACAGATGGCTCTTCAGCTTCTGTTTAAAAACTCCAAAGAAGGAGACTTCACTACACTCTGAGGGAATGTGTTCCACTGACAAACAGCCCTTACTGTCAGGACGTTTCTCCTAATGTTGAGGTGGAATCTCTTTTCCTGTAGCTTCTATCCATTGTTCCAGGTCCTATTCTCTGGAGCAGCAGAAAATAAGCTTGCTTCATCCTCAGTGTGACACGCCTTGAAATACATAAACAGTGCTATCATATCATCTCTTAACCTTCTCTTCTCCAGGCTAAACATACCCAGCTCCCTAAGTCTCTCCTCATAAGCATGGTTTTCAGACCCGTCACCATTTTAGTCACCCTCTTTTGGACATGTTCCAGCTTGTCAACATCTTTTTTGAATTGCAGTGCCAGAACTGGACACAGTATTCCAGGTGAGGCTTGACCAAAGCAGAATAGAATAGCACTATTACTTCCCATGATCTAGACATTATACTTCTATTGATGCAGCCTAGAATCACATTGGCCTTTTTAGCTGCCACATCATATTGTTGACTCAGGTTCAACTTGTGATCTAGTAGGACTCCTAGATCCCGTTCACACATAGTCTCATTAAGCCAGGTGTCCCCTATCCTATATTTATGCATTTCATTTCTCCCCCTAAGTGCAGTACCTTACACTTCTCTGTGTTGAAATTCATTTTGTTGACTTGGCCCTGCTTTCCAATCTATTAAGGTCATTTTGAATTTTGAACCTTTCCTCTGGGGTATTAGCTGCTACTCCTAAACTGGTGTCATTTACAAATTTGATATGCATGCCTGCTGTTCTTTCATCCAAGTCAAGCACTGGAACCATGAGAGACCTCTGTGGCACCCCACTGGTCACTTCTCTTTAAGATGAAGAGGAGCCACTGCTGAGCACCCTCTGGATTCGTCCAGTCAACCAATTACAACACCTAACAAGTGCATTGTCTAGCCCACATTTCACTAGCTTGTTTCAAAGAATATAATGGGAGACTTTGTCAAAGGTCTATTAAGGTCATTTTGAGATTTGATCCTCCCCTCTTGAATATTAGCTACTTCTAATTTGGATCGCCTTCTTCCATAAAATCCAACCCACACACTTAGGTTCTCTGCAAAAAATCAACTGCAGCCAATAAAGACCAGGTTGGCTGCGATTACCCAGAGGGCCTTTTCATCTGCCATTCCCAGATTATGGAGTAGCCTATAGGAAGAGATCTGAAACATCACCAATCTTGACAGCTTTAAAAAGGCTGTCAAGACTGATCTCTTTTCCGACAGGCCTTCCTGGAGTAACCCACTTGGTCACACACTGACACGGAACATCATATAGAGTATCCCAAGATGCCCATCTCTGATTGTTTTAATGATTTAAATGTATTTTATTATTGTTATGGGGAGTTTATTGTATGTTGTTTTAGGAGGGAGGGAAAATGGGATGTATTTTTATAGTGTACAATGTATTTGATATTGTATTTTACCACTGTTGTAAGCCACCTTGATCCTGTCAGAGAGGTGGGATAAAAATAAAATTTTATTATTATTATTATTGGACTACAAATCCCAAATTTTGGGAAGTTATGTTCTCAGAAAGTGTTTCCACGTTCCCATTATCAGCCTGATGCATATTCATTCATTATTTCTACCTCTCTCTCTTTCTCTCTCAGTGTTTTTCTCACTTGTTTTTTCTCTTTGCAGTTACAAAGAAGAAGGCTGACATCCCTGAATGGTGTCACATGGTTATTTAAATATATAGCTGCTTCTATATACAGCATCTGAAAGCTCCACTACTCATTCACCTTTAATATAAATGGGCATATGGAAGTGGAAAAATAACTAATGTTCACATTAGCTGATGAAACTAACAATCTATGATACGGATCTGAATCGTAGAACCGGACTGATAAGTATTCTAATCCTATTTCTGGGTGGAGGAAAGGAACGCAATCTGGGAATTTATCCATCCACATTTGCAACTCTTTGTTGTTTCAATTAAATCTAAAAGACTCTTTAGGTTAAAATCTGTTGAAATGCATATATAATTGCAATTTTAATTTCTTGGCAATAATATATCAATTTTTAAAGTGAGAGACTTAACTAAAGATAGTCTGTAGCAGGAGAAAAGGTCATGCAGAAATGCATTCATTGTTAGTGGAATATTACTGTACCTTTAATGCATATATAAGATGGCCCCTATTTTTAGAAATAGTATTTTCTAAGCTGTGACTGGTATGGATCTCCTGGAATGGCAATTCTATCTGGAAGCATAGGAATAAGGTTTCAATTTTTCCTGGCACAAAACTAGTTACAATATAATCCTGAGCTATACCCCTGGGTGAGGATAGGATCACTCCCCAAATCCCCCTGAACAGTGAAGGTAGAAGTTAGGCAGGCATATTGAATCTGTTGGCATAGTGACACATTTGTGCTGGTGAAAGCAGAACATAGTGCCCACAAGAGGTGCAATGTATGTTAAAACACTCTTATTAAATTAATGGAGAACCCTAAAGGACTGCTTCACACATACACACACACCAGCTATAACTCTACTGCCACAATGGGGGGCAGACTTCTTTCTGATCAACTCTTCAGCAACTCGCAGTGCACCATCAAAAATGTCTAAGACCTATTAAGGGGCAGGACACAGATCTCATCTTTCAAGACTCTCTAAGGCCTAAATATCCTAAAGGCACCAGATCCTGTCTGATCATGGAAGCGAAACAGGGCCTAGCCCTGGTTAGTCCTTGGATGAAAAATCACCAACTAATACCAGATACTGTAGGCTATGGGGCTCGACAGACCACCCCAAAAGGGCATGCTGGAGCCACCCTTTTACTCCTGATGGAGGCTGAACCAACCAAACACCACAGCCTCTGTCAGGACTAAAAAGAACCCGCTTTCAGCGGGTTATTTTTAGTCTGCGCAGTGGGTGCCATGAGTGCGCCAATGGCGCACTCGCATGCAGTGATGACACACATGTGGTGCTGTGACATTTAGATGCTGCACTGCACTTGTGTCATCATGGCAGCCCCCATGTGGATGGGGGCAGCACCATGATGGCATGGTAGGGCTCAGGAGCATGCTGTCACTCCACAATCCTGAGCCCTAAAATCGGCCCCAGATTGCCACTTTCCAGGCCTATATTTCAGAAGAAGGAACTGGCAAAACCATTTCTGAGTATTTCTTGCCTAAGAAATCCCTATGAAATTTGTGGGGTAGCGATAAGGAGATATAAACACACACACACACACCATTTGGTTACATTATTCAGTTACTCTAGGATAGACAGTATGCAAAGGGATCTTGTAGTACCTTTTATACTAACTGAAAGAAACAAGTTGGTAGCATGAGCTTTTATAGACTTGAACCTACTTCCTCAGATGCATGTTTTAGAGGACATAGGCTCAAGTCTACTCGTGCTACCAACCTCTTTCTTTCAGTAAGGTTCAAAACACATTGCAGAAATAATCCAGTTTGAGACTGCTTTAACTGCCATGACTCAATACTATTTAATTATGGAAACTGTAGTTTTGTGAGACATTTAGCATTCTGTATCAGAGAATAAACTACTATTCCCACAATTCCCTAGTGATGAGCCAGGGCAACTAAAGCAGTCTCAAACTGGATTATTTCTGCATTTTGGACCTTAGTCTCAAAGATCTCTTTGCATACTGATTTTCCAGACTAACACAGCTATTTCTTTGAATTCTACCACTTTGAATAGACAATTGAGGGAGCAGTACTCAGAACAAAGGGAATATTGTACAGCAGGGCAGGCAATATCTTTAGAGGACCATATTTTTCTCCCACTGGTGGCCACTCTCATTATTGTTGTCTTGAACCATATGCTGGCTGCAACTCCAACTCCTGCAATTTCCCTTCAAAACCAAGACACTCAGGCATTTTGGTTTTAACTGAATTACATTTCCAAGAGCCTTGTTCTGGGAGGTGTACCTTGGTTTGAAAAGATATTGCAAGGTGGGGTGGAATGGGGTGTTGTATTCTATCAGCATATTTGTCAGTGAGGAAGGTAGCTGCAAAAATGAATGTGTACATGTGCTCCATAAGCACATGTTGCTTGCCTCTGCTTTATACAAACACACACCAGATTGCCAAAGAAAACAGCAAACAGCTAAAGATTAAATAAATAACCCTCCTTTTTAAAGAAAAATACTTATAAGTTATTTGCTTCAGATCTCCAGGTGAAACAATGCATCAAATGTCTCAGTTCCATATGAGCAGGCCGAGTGTTTACAGTATCAGTAGAATTTTGAGTTCCCTCTGGATTTTAATCTAAACTTTAAAGGAGCTATCCAAGTCTCTGGACCTGTTTGGGGAATACTGTTAACCACCTTCAATATTTCCTTTAAAGTTTGTATTAAAACCCTGAGTGGATTCCCTGCCCCATTGTCTTAGAAGTGACCAGCTGTCACTGCATACCAGTAACTGCAGTCATGATGAAATATCCCACACAACCAAGCCAGACAGAAACCACTGAAAAGTGAGGGTCCTCTACATCTTCCCTCTGCCCAAGATCCAAAGAAAAGAAATAAGTGTGCAGAGCATTCAGATACGCATGAAGACCTCCTCTTTGTGCCTTGCTTGTACCGTGCATTTTGTTACCTGGAGTAGAACACAAATGGTGTGCTCTCCACCCCATCCCCCCCTGGGTGACACTTAAAACCATCTTCTTCTTACTCACCTTTACTGCCCTCATGGTGTAACACACAAAAGAAAGGGATCAGTAAAATTCATCACAGCAGTACCCCACTGAGGAGAAAAATGCCTGGCTCCTGAAAAATTTGCCTCCCATTTCCATTACAAAGAGGCTGTTTTGTCATGTACTGTATAGCTTTTGCAGATACAGGATGGCAATTCTCCTTGATGGATTCTGTCTGTCAGTAACAGATAGGGTTCACACCTCCTGCCCCATCTTCCAAGGTGTCAATAACCCAGTTACACCAGTATTCAAAGGGATCTTGCAGCACCTTTGAGACTATTGAAAGACAGAAGTTGGTAGCATGGGTGTTTGTAGGCTTGAGCCTACTTCAAGTCTAGGAAAACTCACACTACCAACTACTATCATTATTTCTTTTTACTTAAAATGTTTTTTATTTTGTGTTTGGACAACAAAAAAGGGAAATTACAAAAGGAAGGAAGAAAGGAAGGAACCCACAAGAAATATAAACAGATTGAAACAAATAAAACATATCTATCTTTCAGTTAGTCTCAAAGGGCTGCAAGATCCCTTTGCATATTAATTTTCCAGACTAACATGGCTATGCCTTTGAATTCTACCAGTTACACCAACTGCTCTGTGAATGTGCCTGGAACACCACTTTTTTGAAACAAAAACAAGAAGCACAACTGTTTGGTCCATGCTGATAATTACCAGGAAAAGGGTTGGCTAGTAACTTCTTTGGATTACTTAAATTAATTACAAAGGCTCATCATGAGGCTGGAGCTGAGGTTGGGCAGGGCTAGAAGAATCAAAACAATAATCCTGGCTAGATGTCAAAGTCAGAAGATCTGTAGTTACAGCAAAGTCTCAAGATGACACCATTTTAACTGCATTAATTCTGTAATGCAGATGAGGCTACAGTCTGCAAACCTGAAATGTCTTGCCATCAGGTGCTCCCTCTGGGGACGTGGACACAATTTCTTCCCCCTCTCATCTCTCTGTGGGTCAGAGTTGAAATGCGTTTAGCCCTCTAAATATTTTTGGACTGCTTCTCCAAGCAGTCCTAGCCAGGTGTTGAGGAATGCTAGAAACTGCAGTCTATGAATATATGGAGAGCTGCACAATCCACACTAGCTGTATATGAAGGGCTGCCAGTCACTCTCTATATATATTTGGAATTATACAGCTCTTGAGCTAGAAGGGAATTGGAACTCAAGGAAGCATAGCAGTCTTATATCAGAAATGCTTCTAAAATGTTTCAAGTGTAACATAAAATACACATTAAGAAAAGTTAGGGGCATTTGTTTGGTAGATTTTGTTCTTCTCTGCCATCTTTTATTATCTGAAATTCCAGGAATAAATTATTTTGGGGGGAGTGCTATTCTATACATTTGATCATCCTCCATTGAACCACCTGGGTTACTAACTAGAGTTTACAAGTAAGGTATGGAATAATTCCTTAGGGCTGGATAGTGCAAGTCAAGAGCCAATATGGTCTCATGGCTTGAGTGTTGGACTACTAGGACTCTAGGAGACTGGATCTGAATCCCCACTCAGGCATGGAACCCCACTAGGTAACCTTAGGAAAACCACACTTTCTCCGCCTCAAAGCTCAAAGACAAAGCAAAGCTTTTCTCAATAATTCTTATCAAGAAAACTCTATGCCAAAAGATGTCAGCCTGGAATCACATAGTAATAACAGTACGTGTTATTTAGGGAGTAATGTTGCAGATGCTTCATAATGGATTTCCCCTCCAATCCCCAAAGACACCTGGGATTGCAGTAACCACACAACCATTGCATGAATTTCCCATGCAATCAAAGTGATGCTCAAAATGCTACGACAAAGATGTTTATGGTATATAGAGTGCTAAATACCAGATGTCCAAACTGGGTTCAGGAAAGGAAGAGTCACTAGGGCTCATATTGCAAACATGGGTTAAATAATGGAGTGCACCAAAGAATGTCAGAAGAAAATCAACCTGTGCTTTATAGATTGTATGTATGGATGTGAAAGCTGGACAGTAAACGAAGTGGAGAGGAAGGGAATCAACCCATTTGAGAGGTGGTGCTGGAGAAGTTTTGCAGACAAATAAATGACTCAAAGAACAAATCAAGTCTGAACTCTCCCTAGAAGTCAAGATAACTAAACTAAGACTGTCGTACTTTGGCCATATTAGAAGAGGACATGACTCATTAGAAAAGACAATAACTTTTGGTAAGGTAGCAGGCAGTAGGAAAAGAAGAAGACCACACTCCAGATGGAAAGACTCAATTAAGGAAGCCATGGCCCTGACTTTGCAAGACCTGAGCAGGGCAGTTGATGATGGGGTTTGGGAATCTCTCATTCATAGTTACCATAAGTTGAAGTTGACTTGACAATGACTGTTAAACTTTGTTATATAAATATTAGATTAAAATCCTGTTAAGGATTTTACTTCTAGTATTTACCGTTGCAACAGGAAGATAATGTACATCTGAAGAGTTAAAGCAGTTTCTTTGCATTACTTCCAATTATTTTGTTTTGCTTCCCAGGAGAATGGTTGGATGTCAGACAGGTATTCTTTCCACAACTTTTGGCCTATCATATTTTCTTTCTTTTATGTTGGGTGTCTCAGGATAGAAGCTGTCACTGCCTGTTGCCAAATCATCTAGACTTTTACATGCAGCCCTCTATTTTTTTTCCCTGGTGCTTTGTAAATGTTTTCTCAAGTGTAGGCTGTGTCTTGTGAAAATGCATGGAACATCAGTAAACGTTCACCTTTTAAATATGATATATGCTTATGGAATATTAAATAGTTCAGTGCAGTTTTCAACTTTGTAGTTTATAGTATAGTTCTTTAGGAAGAATATAAGAGTTTTAAACAAATAATAGATATATTTAGTTATCATTCAGTGGTGGACAGCAGCAAGAGTTCTTCTGTTGTCTTTCTGCTGCCAGGCAAAGATCTTTTCATTCAGAAAGGCCTCTGGCAATTGACTTCACTTGCAGCAGAAGGGCTTGTTAACTCCCTGGGTTCTGTCTTTTTCTTTTATTGATGTGTTTTAAAGATTGTGTGTTTAAATTTGTTATGTTCTACTCATTTTACTTATCTATGCTGTTTTATTACAGGTTAGCTGGAGTCCTGTTTCTGGGAGAAAGGTGGAGAATGCATCGAATGACTTTTAAAAATCTGCTTTAGTGTTTTCTGCTGTTTTAATCTGGTGATATGCTTTTATCCTAAATTATTCTGTTTTCTGGAATTGTTTTAAACTGTCCATATTATTTTCATTGTATTTCACTGTACCCCATCTTTTGACAGTGGGTGGGACAGTACTATATAAATTATTATATAAATAATCACCAACCAACCACTTTTTATCACCAGGCTGGGGACCTGTAGCCCTCCTGTTGTTGCTAGACTATAACTCTCATAATCTTAGCCAGCAAAGCCAGTGATGAGGGGTGATGAGAACTGCAGTCCACTGGCATCCATTTCATGTCCCTGATTCATTACAGTGGGACTTTGGTTGCGGTTTGGTTCTAGCACCACCATCCCCCATGAACAGATACCAAAATGTGTGGATGCTGAAGTGCCGTTATATAAAATAGCAAAGTAATGTCTCTTACTTACCATATGTAAAATGGCAAAATCAAGGTTTGCTTTTTGGATTCTCCCCTCCTCCCCCAAAAAAAATTCAAGCTGTGAATGGTTGAATCTATGGATGCAGAATCCATGGATACAGAGGGCCAGCTGTACTAGAAGGATTAGTATAGAACCAGCTCTACCATTAGACAGAATGAGGAGTCTCCCTCAGTTAACAAGTGCTGGTGTGTCTTGGGCAGCAGGGCCAGACCTCCTGGCCATTTCTCTTGAGTCACCCATCTCCCTTTTTCCTAGGTGGAGGACAACACTGCATATCACATGACTGTTTTGTACCTTCTAGGTTGGTTGAAGAAAGATTCTGCTTCAAGTCTTTTTGTCTGGAATGGTGCAGGAGGGAGATCTTTTCTTTCACCTCAGGAAGTAAAATATCTTGGGTTGGCCCCAGGCTACCAGTGATTGTCTATGTACAGGAGTTCTCCAGGCTTTCTAGTTTCTTCATAGCTCATCCAGGAATCTGGACTTAAGTGTCCTGTACGCTACACTCTAGTTTCTGCTCTGCCATGGACCTTGCCACTGATACGGCATCCCATCTGCACACAATCCTTACTCATGCAACTACTTTCTAACAAAGCAAGCATCAGACTTTAACAATCTCTTAAATAAATCACTACATTTTCTATTTCTGGCTCCTAGCATTTGAAGTCTAGCCTTTGCATAGCTCTAGCAGAGTTTGTTAATTTTACTCTTTTGGACAATGACAAAAAGTCCCCCAGCCTGCATGGTAGCTTTTCCTTCTGGATTTTTCTGTTTACTTCTTGTGGCATGTGTGGTCAATTGCTTTTTTTGAGGTGGTTTTGATATATTAGAAACATCTGATGTGCAAGAAGTATGTCATGTGCTGGTCACTATCTGTAGGATTATTCATTTTTAAATGCTACAAATAGTGTATTCCTAAGGTGGGCCTGGAATTCATTTTTTGTTAGTCTTACATCTTACTTTTCTTCTGAGAATTACATAGTTCTCCTTCCCTTTCTCACTTTATCCTGACAATGACCCTGTGAAGTTTTGTTTGCTGTTAACTACCTTCGAGTCGACCTCGACTCATGGCGATCCAATGAGTGAGACAAGCCCCCAGTCTTTGACTGCGCTGCAGGTCCTGCAACTTCAGGACCTTGACTTCTTTGATTTAGTCAATCCATCTGGTGTGCAATATACCTCTCTACTGCCCTCCACTTTTTCTAGCATTATTCTCTTTTCTGGTAAATTATATCTTCTCATTACGTGGCCAAAGTACAACAGCCACAGTCATTTTGGTCATCCAAGGACAGTTCAGGCCTGATCTGCTCAAGTACCCATTTGTCTGACTTTCTAGCTGTCTAAGGTACTCTCAACACTCTTCTCCAGAACCACATTTCAAATGAATTGATTTTCTTTCTGTCTGATTTCTTGGTCTAAGAAAGAGAGACTAAACCAAGCTCATCCAGTAAATTTGATGGCTCTTTGGGGACCTGATCTGGATCCTCCAGCCCAGTGTTCTAATCCAGCTTTTCTCAACCTTTTCTCCTGGATGAACCCTGGAAATAATTTTCCCATCTCAGGGAATGCCAGCATAAACATTACTGTATCTAGTATTTTTAAAAAAATTTTTTTTAACTTTCTTCCTTTCGTGATATTTCATGAAAACTCTAGCAGCCTTTCATGGAACTTGAAACCCTGCTAATCAGTTTTGTTTCAGCTTCGTAATACTGTTGTTTGCCTCATAATTTATTGTTGTTGTGTGCCTTCCAGTCTACACTGGTTTTCCATGGTTGAGTAGGGATTCACCCTCCAGAGTTGTAGTCCAATGCTCAAAACACTACACTATAGTGCCTCTTTTGCCTCAAAATAGTGTTCTATTCATTTAACTTAGCCACATGATGCAGAATGTACTAAATAGACCAGGATGAATTTATGTTAGTACGCATTCATAGTAGATAAGACTATTTATGGCTAGCAGCCATGATGACTATACACTGTATTCCCTCCAGAAATACCGTAATACCCCCCTGTGGAAACAGAATATCTCCGGCCTGATCCTGTGTTGTTGTTATGTGCCTTCAAGTAATTTCTGACTTATGGTGACCCTAAGGTGAGCCTATCATAGGGGTTTCTTGGCAAGTTTCTTCAGCGGGGGATTGCTATTCTTATCTTCCAAAGCTGAGACAGTGTGACTCGCCAAAGGTCACCCAGTGGATTTCCATGGCGGATTTGAACCAGAGTCATAGTCCAATGCTCAAGCCAATACACCATGCTGGTTTATAATCTGTACTGTTTTAAATTTGGTTACCCACCTTAGACCAGGAGTAAGGTGGGATGCTAATATTAATATTAATAATAATAATAAGGGAAGTAAAATGTCCAGCCGGTGCTCCCAGTCCAACAGGTGAAGGATGAGGAGGCTGTGCCTCCTCTTAGAGCGACCAGATGGCCTCCTTTTCCAGGACACATCCTCCATCATTTCATCCTTCTCTCTAGGAGGAATTCCCAAATGTCCTCCATTTTGAGCATGACTGTGAAGCATGGATTGACATTTATGTGAGCGTTTTGTAGCTTTTTCTTTGGTCATATCCTCCGTTTTTTCCTGAATGTCTTCCATTTTGTGGTGTCTTGTCCTGCTTCCTCTGGGGATGAGGCGAGTCTCCCTTTTGGGTAGGGTGACCAGAGGTCCTCACTTCCAAGGAGGACAAGGCACCACAAAATGTAGTACAAAATAAAATTTAGAAACACTAGTAATAAATATAAATCCCTGCTTCTTAGTCCTGCTCACAAATGGAAGACATTTGGGAATTCCTCCTGGACAGACATGATGGAGGACAGGTTCTGGAAAAGGAGGACAAGGCACGTCAAAATGGAGGCTGTTCCAAAAGGAAAAGCTAGAAATACTCCTAATAAAATATGAATCTCTGCTTCTTAGTCCTGCTCAGAAATGGAAGACACTGGAAAATTGCTCCTGGACAGAAGGTGTTCATGAAATGATGAAGGTAGTGGTATCACTAGGGGTGTGTGGACCGCACCAAGTGACACCTTGGAGTGTATGTGACACCACTGCTCCTCAAACACTTACCTTTTGGTAGAAATGGGCTGTGGCATTAATCTGTGTCCCTTCAAAATGCTTTAAGAGCTGGTGGGAGAGGAGTGAAGCTCAGTGGAAGGAGAAAGAAGATGCCCCAGCATTTTTTAAAATTCAAATTTTAAATTTCAAAGTTTTAAATTTTAATTTTTTTTAAATTTTAAGAAACCTTTATTCTTAAAAAAAAATATAACCTGATCTTCACTGTGTATTTGCAAATGCATTTAGCTTGCACCTATGATATTGTAATTTGAAGGTAATGGTTTTAATTTTTCTAGTTGCTGATGGCACAACAATTAATGTTATACATTACATTCAGTGGTAGAGGGGAATTACAATTTTACGAAGAACATTAAAAAAAGAAAAAGAAACATTACTAAGGATTCTGTGTAGTGTGAAATGGGAGGAGGTCAATGGTGCTGTGTTTGTGTGTGTGTGACACCAGGAGTTATCACACTGGGTGACACCAACCCTAGGGATGCCACTGGATGGAGGACAGGTCTTGGGAAAGGAGAACATGCCTGGTCCCCCTGGGCTGGGTCTCCACTGGATGGAGATTGTGTGTGTGTGTGTGTGTGTGTGTGTTTCTTTCTCTCTAGAATGGGGAGGGCAGCTATCAGAGAACTAGAAAATATCCTAGAATGCAAACAGAGACTGGATGGCCATCCTTCGAGGGGTACTTTGGTTGTGAATCCCTGCATGGCAGGGGTTGGGCTGGATGACCCTTGGGGTCTCTTCCAGCTCTATGATTTTCTGGCCTCATTCCCACTACCTTTTAATTCAGATTGTGAATCGATTTTTACTGGTTCAAACAACCATGGTTCCCACTTAATCCGAATCACTAAAGTGATTCCATGAGCTAGACCCATTTAACCCATATCTTTCTGACAGTTTTTTTCCGCTTCTTTTTCAATAAACTGAATCTGTGCAAGTGAGAACCACATGTGGATTGGAATAGATTTAAATTTCCCCTTTGGCTGGAACTGAATCATTTTGAATCAGTTCATTCATCTTAGAAGGAACAAATGTGATCGGGGCAAATGTAGTGGGAACCACGCTCCACTGTTGAATCGATCCATTGATTTGGATTGCACACTGGTTTATTTGTAGGTGGGAATGGAGCCTCTGATTCTATGATTTTATGAGCATGAAAGTTAAAATCATACAAGCCATTGTATCACCTATTAGCATGTCTGGATGTGAGAGCAGGAGAGTTAAGAAAGAAGCTAGCAAGACTATCAATGCATTTGGGATGTGGTGCTGGAGAAGAGTGCTGAGGATCCTGTGGACAGCCAAGAAGCCAAACAAATGGGGAGTAGGACAGATCAAACCAGAAATCTCCCTGGAAGCCAAGGTGACACCACTTAGACTGTCGTACTTTGGACACATCATGAGAAGGCAAGAATGGTTGGGGTTGACAACAATGTTGGGAAAGATGGAGGGAAGCAGAAAGAGAGGAAGGCCACATGCAAGACTGGATGGACTCTATGAAGGAGGTCGTGGCTATGACTTTGCAGGACCTGAGCAGAGCAGTGGCGCAGAGGGAGTCTTGGAGGTGTCTCAGCCACAGGGAGGTGGACAACAACAACAACAACCACAACAACAGTAACAGTGTATGTCTCTCTCCTTTTGTGCCCAAACTGGAAGCGCAGCAGCGGCAGAGGCAGGGAAGTGGAAGCCTGCCGGAGTTGCAAGAAAGTTGCAGGGCGCTGCCTAGTCTGGAGGAAGAGCAGCAGCAGCAGCAGCCAAAGCGCCGCAAGGGAGAGCGCGCGCCAGGCCCAGGAGGAGGAGAGGCCCAGCGAGGGAGGGAGCGCGCGCCTGGCTTCCAAGGCTCTGCTGCTTTCGCTCGCCTCCTTCTCCTCCAGCAGCAGCAGCAGCAGCTTGTGTGGCACACAGCGCCAGACGCCTCCCTCTCCCCAGCCCTTTCCCCGGCTCCCCTCCTTCTCTCTCCTCCTCCTCCTCCTCCTCCTCTCGCCTTTCTCTGCTCCACACTTTCCCGCCCTCCCTCCCTCCCTCTCTCCGTGCGCTTGGCAGCAGAAGCAGCAGCAGGAGGAGGAGGAGGCAGTTCCCAAACAGAGAGAGAAGGAGAGGAAGGGTCAGTGGCTGGAGCTGGGAGGCAGCAAGCAGCAGAAGGCTGGTGCAAGGGGCAGCCTCCCCTGGCCTTGGGCAGCCCCTCTCGCCCCCTCTCTCGCCTTCTTCCTCTTCCTCAAAGTTTGGGAGGAAAGTTTGTGGGCGCCCCCGGCAGCATCATGGCGAGCAGCCCGGCACCCAGCAAGGAGCAGAGGGAGAAGGAGAGGGAGAAGGAGGCCGCCCAGCCTGGCCCTGGCCCGGCTCTGCCTTGCCCAAGAGGAGGCGGCGGCGGGGGTGGAGGGGCTCCCTTCCTGGGGCTCCTCTGCCTGGCCCTCTGCTCCAGCCTCGCCTCCTCCTCCGCCGCCAGCGACTCCGAGTTTTCCATCTTGGATGAGGCGCAAGTTTTGGCCACTCAGATGAGGAAGCTGGCCTCCGAGGAGCTCGGGGTGGTCACCATGCAGGTAAGCCCCGCCAAGCCCCTCGCCTCATGGGCCAACTGCCTGCCTGCCTTCCTTCCTTCCTTCCTTCCTTCCTTCCTCCCTTCCTCTTTCTTTCTTTCATTCTTTCTTCACTTCCCTTCTCCTTCTGTTTCCTTCCTCTTTTCCTCTTTCTTTCTTTCCTTGCTTCCTTCCTTCCTTCCTCTTTCTTTCATTCTTTCTTTCTTCCCTTCCCTTCTCTTCTCCTTCCTCTTCTCCTTCCTTCTTTCCTTGCTTCCTTGCTTCCTTCCTCTTTCTTTCCTTCCTTTCTCTCTCCCTCTCTCTCTTTCCTTCCTTCCTTCTTTTCTTCCTTCCTTTCTTCCCTTCTCCTTCTCTCTCCTTCCTCTTTTCCTTCCTTCTTTCCTTGCTTCCTTCCTCTTTCTTTCCTTCCTTCCTCTCTCTCCCTTTCCTTCCTTCTTTTCTTCCTTCCTTCCTCTTCCTTCCTTTCTTTCTTCCCTTCTCCTTCTCTCTCCTTCCTCTTTTCCTTCCTTCTTTCCTCTTTCCTTTCTTCCTCTCTCTCTCTCTCTCTCTCTCTCTCTCACACACACACACACACTTTCCTTCCTTCCTTCCCTCCTCTCCTTCTCTATTCTTCCTTCTGCCCTTCCCACTCTTGTGTTTCTTCACTCCTCCTCCTCCTCCTCTGCTCAGATGCCCTTCCTCACAGGAGGACAGCGAACCGGGAAATGGAGGACCCCCTCAAACCCCCTCCCCAGAAAAGCCACAAGTGTGAGATCCCTGCTCAAAATGGAGGACCTTTTGGCAATATTCCTCCTGGGCATTAGGGATGAAATAGAGGACGTGTCCGGGAAAAAGGAGGACCTCCGGTCACTTTCCTTGCTCCTCCTTCTCCTCCAATAGTGTGGGGCTGTTCTTGATGTCCTTTAAAAGAAAAAAGGAGCTCCGCTCTGGGTCCACAACAAACTCCAACTCCCAGAATTCCATAGCCTTGAGCCAGAGGAAGAGTTAAAGCGGGGCTAAACCGGGTTATTTCTCACCCCAAATGAGCCCCAGGCAGTTGGGGTTTCCTCATGCGCTGCAGGCTTGTGATCAGAGCTGGCTCCTGAGTCCTTTCCTAGAAGAGCATTGATGAATGCTGAAACATGATCCCCTCCTTTCAGGCGGCTGCCTCCTGGGCAGAAAGAGAAAGAAAGAGAGAGAGAGAGAGAGAGACTTTTGTTGGGGAGGGGAGGCTTGGAACCTGGGTCTAAAAAAAAAAAGGACCTGCATCAGATTGAAAAAGTTCTGGAAATGCTTGACAAAGCCAAACCTGTCAGACTTGGAAGAGTTGGGCTGGGTGTAACCTCTGAACTGTTGGGTGGTGATTGGGAGGCAAAGTCAGACAACTTTGGAAACAAGTGGAGTGAGATTTTTATTGGAGAGCAGCTATGAGTTTTTTGTTTTTTTTACCTGTTGGAAGTGTTTGAACCCTAAAGGCTTTTAGTCCAAAACAGAACATCCCTTTATCCTTACATAACTTCGGATTAGGATGTGTGTGTGTTACTCCCAGGAAAGTAAGTGCAGGATTGTAGCCTGCAGATTTTCAATACTGTGTTTTCAAATTCTATCACCAAATGGTCCAATTATGGCCAAATATTCCTTATAAACTGAACATACTGGACTGGCTGGTGTGGCTTGGCATTTGATATTTTAAGATACAGTAAACACAAAGGGAGCAAGAAACTATGGGGGGGATACAGGGTGAGAGACGGGAGATACACAAGTATTAGATGCATACATGGAAATGTGCAGAGGACAGTAACAGGGCGATGCACTTGTGTTGATTTGAAATTGCAGTTTAATAAGTTCATCGTTTAATCCTACAAACTCATTTTCTGGCGATGACTAATTTGCCCTGGTTCAGAGGGAAGTGAGTCGATGAACAATCATAGTCTATTGCTGCTTTTGTGGTTGCATATTAATGACAGACTATTGTGCCTTCTGCAAAGGAGGCAGCCTCCCTTGACAAAAAGTGAAATAGGATCCCAAACACACTGCGAATGCAAGGTAGGGTCAGTGGCAAAGGCAGGTTTTTAAAGCCTCCCAGATTGAAAAGGAGACACTTCTATGGAAGCAGCAGGGGTCTGTGCCCAAATGGCCCTTTATCTTCTTCAAACCCGCTCCCTTCCACTATCTTTGAAATATTATTGTTTCGGCTCCCTCCTAGGGCTCTGGCTTTGTCAGGGGCTTCTCTTCCCCTCCTTGGTAGTAAGAAGCCATGCATTAAAATGACTTTGCTTAACAAGGCAGATAGTAGTAAATTATTGATATACTGAAGATGGAGAATTCAGAAGTCACTTCCTTTCTCACACAAGCGCTGATGGCACATTTTTTCTGGCCTCCCACCTAAGAAACCTGAATCTTGTCTGTAGGATTCAATTCAGAGAATTATGACTATTTTATTATATACTGTACAATTAAAACGTATCCTTCTTTTTCCTTAATAATATATCTCCACTTATTATGCATGGGAGAGGTAATTGTTTTAAAAATCAGGGCACATTAAATGAGTACATGTTTGTGTTAATGCTTAGCATATTTATCTGACAGCATATTTCTCACGGAGAATTGTAATTTATAAAGATTGATTGCGTTCAGGAAGAATACCTGATGCAGATGATGCGTGCAGCATGTTATTGTTAGTTGGCAAGCATGAAACCAGATGTCATAAGTACAATAAAGTTGGCTATTTTAATACTTATGTTGCGGTTAGTACTGCTTTAAAAGAAGTTGTTGCCTTTACATCTGTTTCTGCTTGAAACGAGTGAAGGTAAACTTGCTCTGATTTTTTAAGTTCCAGTGTAAATGCTTAATTTAGGTTCTACATTTTGGGATTTTATTTTTCCCTCCCTCTTAATTTAGTTATGGGTTGTTCTTATGTGGTAGTCAAATGTGCTATATTTGAAGATCTACAGGCATAAAAATAATATAGGATTTCTATAGTCTTAAATTCTGAAGAGTATGGTCATTTGTCTCATACAACTGGAATAAAGAAAAAAGAAGGTTCAGAAAAGAAGACCTTTATGTAGCCTGTTTATGAATCTGTTCATAGGAGTAAGGAGAGAATGGAAGAATGCCTAACATTAGAGACGTGCTTAAAGCAAATAATGAGGACGAAGTCTAGAAAAGTGAGTGGTGTGGCATAGGAAATGTAGAAACAAATGAGGACCAGATTGCAAGGAGCTTAAAGGTAGAAATCAGCATGGCTACTTCAAATGAATGGAACAATAGTCAGGAGGACTGGAAAAGAATGAAATGTTGTTTGCGACCATTCAGTAACAGTTGAATTAGTTGCAGAAATTAAGGTAGACACTTACTGGAAATGGAACAGTTCACATCATGATGTTTAAAGTAAGGTGACTGTAACTGAAAGAAGTAGAATGATGTGATGCAACCAGGATAGCATGAAAATAGGAAAGTGGGTAGACACTCCCAGCCAGGTTAATGGAACCAATGATGAGTGGATGGAAATGGTTGCCTATACTGCAGTTGATTTGAAAGGCATAAGCGGGCTTCATTTGCTCTCTGAGGGCACACCATCATTTTGCGGGTCTTGGTAACCGAGTTTAAAATTAAGAAGATTTTATGAAAGTGCACTGAGAAGTTGACATGGGTGCAAATTCATGGGAATTATTTAAGGCTGTTTGCACCCACCCCCACAAAGAAAGGGTCCAAAATCTCCCTCCAAAAGGAGGAGAATGGATGTAGCAGACTCTGTAAATCTGCCACTGAAGGAGCATCTGGAACGGTGAGAAGAAAAAACAAGGAAATAATTGACTTCATAAAAACCTGCAGAGGCTGTATATCTATAACAGAGAAGAAAAAAATATTTTTGCATATTTGTTCGGGACAGCTACATTTTCAGGAAACTCTTGCTACTGTTCCTAGATTATAGCTGTCAGCTGGTAGGTTTGTTTCTATACATGTAATGTATTATTATAGTTCTGCTGTCAGGACATAAAGGGTCAGAGTCATAGTTTTTAAATAATAAGCTCTCCCAGAAATGTCTCTGATAGTGAGATACATGCCTTATGTGGTAAAGAAATAACACATCTGTTGCACAGAGAATAAGGGTACTAAATATTGAGATGCAAATGCAACTTCTTGTTGTCTTTTGTGGCACACAGTATTAAAAACGTAACTACAGCATGAGTTTTTTTAAATATAGATAGCGTAATGTTTTTCATTTAGTATACTGATTATAAGACTTTTTAAAAATAAAACCTCAACATGTTTCTGATGCAATATTTTTCATCAAAGTTAAATAAAACAATAAACACATATTAAACCATGCCGTCCATTTGCATAGTATGAATGTTACATTAAAAGTATGAAATATTTTTGCTAGCTGTTGTTTACATAGTCCAGAATAAGAGTCTAGTTGATTTGACAGTCATAGTACTGAAGTATTTAATTAAAAATATGTGATACTTTAAACTTATTTTCTTAAGACATTCATAAAGATGAGATTCAGGTCTCTGTAGTTTAATAATACTAATTCGGGAGATAACTCAATATGTAGGCATCAGATTATAATACAAATATAGTGCTGGTGCCAAGAGTGTTTAATTTTTTTTTTTTGTCAAACCATACTACTCTGCTTCTAAACCTTTTGATATTGTGTCTAGGAAAATGAAATTTATTTGAAGATCTGGGTGTAAAATCTAGTTTAACTGAGTTGACTGTTGGTAACATTATTGGGAATTTGTTTCTCAATAGCCTGATAAAGAAAGCTTACCAAAATTAGGACACGGCTTTTATACATACTAAATTAATTGAGAGGGACTTTATAGGAAACATATATGTAGTCAACAAACATCCATTGCTGTTGGTTAATTGTTTGGAGAGGAGAATAGGCTGATTCACACATGTACATGCATTATTTTATGAATAGTAATTGATTTTATGCTTGAGACTCCCAAACAGGTGTGTCTGTGTTGTATAAGAGAGATCTGAAAAATATTGTATTGGAGTTGATATCAGATGATAAGGTATTTAATTCATATATGTGGGAGTACATATGTGTATATGTACTCCTCATACACTACATTTACATGAGGGGTGTATTTGTCCTGACTTTTAAAAAAGAATAATAAAAAAACTACTGCAGTTTGCTAGGTTGCTAGTTTGATTTGAAGAATGGTTGGAAGGACTACCTTTTCCAGTCCTGTCTGTTTTCTGTTTAACATGTGACTGGTTTTTCCACCAGTTGGAAAGTAACAGAAAAATAGCTGTTTGTCCTGTCTAATTTTTAAGTGGAATATGGTCAGAAAGGCTTTTCACTCTCCTTCCTCTGATCGAACTGATAATCTCTAACAACTGTTTCCCATTATATGATTTGAAAATCATGAGACTGTTATATATGTTTTCTGGAGGGCTGCATGGGACTATCCATGACATTATGGTGACTGAAAAGATCTTGTTCATCATAGCTGTTGTATGGAATCCTTACCATGCAGATGTGTTAATGTAAGACTTGGTGATGGGTTTACAGTTAAGAACAGTATACAGAGTCTAATGCTCTAGAATAACACATTTATTTCATTGTTACTACAAAGGAGCAGCTGACTTAAAGATAGCATAAATTGCTTTTGGAAAAGTCATGCTTGCATCATTCAAAAGCTACATGTTCCTCATAAAATAATTTCCGTGACCCATAAAGTCTTATGAGAATCCTGAAAATATCAGTGTTTCTGGACTGTACTATTTTTTAAACACCATGTAATCTGGTGTAGTGGTTTCAGTGTTTGGACCAGGACACTGGGAATGCAAGATTCAATTCCCTGCTCAGCTATGGAACCCACTGGGTAACCTTGGGCAAGTCACATGCTCTCAGCTTCAGTGGAAGTCAGTGTCAAGAAAACCCCATGATAGTTTTGACTTAGGGTCTCCATATGTCAGAAACAACTTGAAACACACAACAACAACAAGCTTTCAAGATATGGGACATCACATTGAAACTGTTAGTATTATACTAAAATCTCAGAAACGTTTATTTGTTTTGTTGCTAGGTATGTATTCCGTTGCCCTATAAAATTTGTGAAATCCAGATTATCTTCAGGATATGGAGTAGAAAAACAAAATTTAATTCAAATCCACATTTTTGTTGTCAGTTGTGTCTTGACTGGATATGCAAATATTAAGAGATGATGCAGTGGCTACATGCCAGGGATGTACATGGAAAATGCAGCGGCCAAATAATAATTTTTGCCCAAATGGTTTTGATTACTACAGCTGTGCTGCTCTATTGGTATGATGTGTTTTTGGAGTTGGAAAAAACTTGTGGCAGTAAGTAAATATAGGCCCATTCCGCACGGGCGGAAAGTATGTGCGCGGCACGTACTAGGGTTAGGAAGGGGCATCCTTTCTGGATGCCCCTAACCCTAGTATATGCTGAGCGCGGACAAAATGGCGGCGCCCATTCTACATGGGTGCCGCCATTTTGACGTAGCAGATGCTTAGTGTCCGCACGTCTCGGCGCCATGATGTCGCCGTAAGTGCACCATTGGTGCCTTGCAGCGTCATAAGGGCACCACAAGAAGAAGCTGCATTTTTCAGCTTCTTTTTGTTGCGCAGAGGAGTTGCGTGGTTTGGCCGCTGGGGCTCCTTCGCGCAGCAAATGACGGTGCCAGCAGACCACCCTTTTTGGACAGTCTGTAAAGCGCATTAGTTACTGTGGAAGACATCAGAGTGAGTAGAGGTGATTCTCTATTTTCCAACAAGAGGGATTAACATCTATTGGAGACTCTTCCAAAATGAACTTAATTGGAGTTGTCACAAGAAACTGGAGAAAGCATTGCATCTCAGAACCTATCCAGAATCTCAGTAGTGCAAAGATACGTTTATGATTATATTAGAGAAAGTGGTAGACAGTGTGCACAACATACTTCTTGATGGTGTGTCAGATCTGTTGTTATTGTTTAACTTAAGATCTGGTGAGATGGCTTCTGAGTAAACTTAGCAAACATGAGATAAGAAGGTGGGCCTTCTTATGGATTGGCAGCAGAATAAAGAAGCAGAGAGTAAGACTAAATAGATAGCTCCCACAATGAAGAACTGCAAAGACTGGGTCATGCAAAGATCTTTCTTGGTACTTGCACTTTTCAGTTTGTTCACTAATAATCTGGTGAGCAATGAGATGGATGTGTTTTCAAATGATGACAAATATTACTCAATGTAGAAAAACCAAAAAGGATTGTGAAGAGCTCCCAACAGACCCAAAGTTGGGGATGAAAATTTCCATGTAAATAAATGTAAAATAATAGACATGGGAGGCAAATTTACATATATGCGATGGACTCTTAGGTGGATGTATTTGAGCAGCAGAGTGGGAGTCCTTATGTAGTAGCACTATAGTAGTAAATTACATTGCTCTCATTCTTATATGTGTCAACAAAAGTGTGACTTCTCTTTTCTTGTGCGTAGAATTCTCCAGTAGAGTATGCAAAAGAGCTCCTGTACCTTTAATAGTTAGCAGATCCCGGATTAGGACAACTGTCAGGCAAAACTGTGACATGTGTCCTCTGTCAACCTCCCCAAACCTGCCTATTGCAAATCTGTATATGTCTGTTTACTGGTTGGTGGGGAAAGTATGGAGGCGGTGGAAACTGTAGGTACTGCTGTATCTCACTCCTGGAACAGAACCGAATTCTTCACCACTCCCCCACCTTCACTTTCCACAAGCCAGTAAATATTCATGTTAGGGAGAACTGTGTTGGATTTTGGAGAGAGAGGGAAGGAGACACACCATAGGTCTGCTTGAGAGAACTTTATGATATATAGTCTTTGTCATCTGGAATCTGCTAACTATTACAGCTATAGGTATGGTTTGGTTCTGAATTCACCCTGGCTAGCCTATCTGTGAGACAATGATATATTTTCTGTCAGTGGGGAGAGAGGTTTTTTCCCCAGTAATGGATGTTGTCTTAATATGGGTTGCTGTACTACAATGGAAGCTAACGTGTTGCATGGACTTTTAAAAGTTGGAAGCATTGCATGGTTGTTTGCAATTTTTTGATCAATCATACAGTTCTTCTACATTTGCTATGTGTACACACACAACTGTGAGCATGTGCCCCTTGCTTCACAGAGGGGAAAGCTACTAGTTTTGTGCACAGATATTTTGTACAAACTGAAGAAGCCTCAACAAAAAAAATGGTTGTCTTGCATTCAAGCTAGAACAAGAAATCTTGGGGATCAATTGATACAGTATGTAATAGAGTCTCTTAATAATTTGATGAGACTTCTTCACATCTCTAGGTGATAGTTAGTGAAAATGTCATCATAATACAGAATCTGTATTATGAATGTGCAGATTCCATGTTCAAGACTGTTAGGAGAGAGATCAAATCTAATATTGTCAGTATCATAATGACTCTGTATAGTGTGTCCACATGTCACATACTATGTACTGTTTTAGCTGCTGTATCTGAAAAATGACTTTGTAAAGTCAGAAAAGATGCAGAAAAGGGGCAGCCAGAAGGATTGGGAGCAAGGAACAACTTCCTTACAAGTTACATGTTTGGAACAATTTAATTGGGGCATGGTATGGTATACAAAAATTATATGTGACTTGTAAAAAGTGCATGGAGATGTTATTGTTCCTCTGTCATAGAATCATGATCAAGTTTCATCAAGGGGAGGCAAATGGTGTATAATCCTAGAGCAGCAGAAATACTTCAGAGTACAAGTAGATAAACTAAGAAATATATTTCATTAAAATATGGTGATGCTGACCAGCTTAAAGGATTTAAAGATGAATTAGACAATTTCATGGATGATAATGCTGTCAATAGATATTGAGTGAACTGATTTTGCTGTCTCCAGGATCAGAAACAAAATGTGGGCAGCAGTTTTGGGGAAATAACCATGATAATGCAGCTTGCGGGCTTCCTATAGGCATCCTGTGGGACACAGATTGGTTTCTGTGGAAAGAAGATGCCATAATAAATAGTTCTTTGGGCTGGTCCAATAGTTCTAGCCCTGTTAATCCTCTTGAGTATTACTGTTGCATCATTACTCCAGAATGTCCCAAAATAGTATTTCATTGTACTTGTGTAACTTAATATCATATAATTAAATGGGGAGAGTAAGTGCCTCTTCCCGGCTTTCAATAAGTTTCTGGTATTACGTAGACCAGGTCTGAGAGGGAAATGCCAAAGTGGTATCCTGGGCCTGACGTGTGCTTCATATATTGTATTTAATGAAGAAAAGCAAACTTAAAACATGCAAGGGTCAGCAGATCACTTCAACATTGGAAGTACTGAGTAATTGGATGAAGCATTTTATTGGCTAGAGACTTAGCATATGATGAACAGCTGTGGTTGCCAAGCTAAAAAATCCCCAACTCATTTAAACACAGTAGTACTTATACAATAGTGCATGTGCCTGACATTTTTACACTTCTGTCTAGAAATTTGCTATTTATTACGTTATTTACACACTTCAAATTGCTGAAGCTGAAAGACATATGAGAAGGGGAAATGTCCATTTCCTTCTGGCTCACTTTGTGTCATTGGCAGTGTTTTGTGCTCAAGTATCCATTGGCATAACTTTGTCCAAAAAGAATTAAATAACTTGGATAAAAAGAAACATTCTAGTTCTACCAGGCAGTTTGGCATCATCTGTGGTATAAGGTATAATGATAATTAGTTAAATGTGACTGTAGTCCTACAACAATTGACAGAAGGGTTCCCAGACAGGTATAGACCTAAAAAAATGTAACTGTCCCAAATTGTATATGATAATTTCAGAATTATTAATTAAGTTAATTAACCTTAAATTTGACAGAGGGGAGATACAGACTGGCAGAAAGGGGGGGCAAGACGCCGCCCCTTTCTGCCCCGGATGGAGATCGCGTCAACCAAATGGGAGGCCCAAAAAGAATGGCGGTTCTTTTTAGGGCATGTGCAGGGTGCCATTGCCACGCTCGTGTGCAATGATGATGTCTGTGTGGTGTGGTGTTGTTTGGGCGCTGTGCTTTGCAGACATCATCATGGCGTGCCCCATTTGTATGGGGGCATGCCAAGATGGTGCCTGGGTGCGTGGTAGGGCTGCTGAACGTATAAATGCTCAGCTCCAACGCACCACTAGTTTGGGCCAAGGCCCGTGCAAAGTGCCAGTCTGTACCAGCCCAGAAATACCTTAATGGTTCAAAACCAATGTTAACATGTAACTTAGTATCATCTACACTGTTTTCTTGTCCAGTGCTACTTAAAATGGTGCTCCCTGGATTGGCTGTGAGTTCCTGGTGAGTTTTCATGAAAGAGAGAAACAATTATAGCCAATCGACATAAAGACAGTACTGGTCCCTGGCACACTGGAAGAAAAGAAGTTCTCCACATCGGATTTTCTGAGAAGCACTGGTCTAGCCTAAAGTATATATTTATTTTATTATTTGTTTGTTTGTTTTATGCTACCTTTCTCCCAAATTGAACCCAAGGTGGCTCACAAAAAAATGCTTAAGAACAACAACAACAAAATACAGTTTTAATATACAACTGAAACAATACTTTAATAAAACAAGTGAAAATGTAAATTCTTTAAAAATACTAACTTAAAAATATAAAATCATTAAAAACTCTCAACATATATAGGATTGGTGCTTCCAGCAGCTCAGCCAACTGATAGATTTTGTTTGCAGTTGATAACATGGATGGCTATTACCCAAACCAAAAGCTAGTTGAACTGAAGAGGTTTACAACCAGTTGCTTACTTGATGTCTTCTCCAACATGGTACTGAAGTATATACACTTCAGAAAAATTAATGTGGATTTGCAAGGGATGGAAGCAAGATCACGTATTTTTATATGAGCCAGCTGGTTTGTCTTAAAAATTACAAGAGAATCCATTTAGGTGCCACCTTTTAGAGTCCCCAGATCAATGGGAATGGAGTGAAGCAGAGACTTTTCAAGACAATGCTTCTGAAATAGTGAAGATAATTCTGATGGGTTTTGGTATAGATCTGAGTTTTATTTGTAGTTTGTTGTGGCACCAAAGCTGTCTGACACAGAAGACTAAATATCTTACAAAACTAGAAATCCCAAAATTCCATAGCATTGAGCCATGGCAGTTAAAGCAGTGTCAAATATCATTACTTCTGTAGTGTAGCTGCAGCATGAATTGTGATAAGTCTAAACCATAATTTGAATATCAGTCAGTTTCCCAAAACTGAGATGCAGCTTATTCTACTCTACATTGTCCAGCATAAAGTAAGTCCTCCACATTTGCAGCTTTGACTTCTGTGGATTTGATTATTCATGGATTTGATTAATATGTTCTCTCTAGGAATCTCTTAAGCTCTCCAGAGCGGATCTGTGGTCAACATCCATGAGAAATCATGCTGGAGGACCTAGAGATTCCTACAGAGAACATTTATCTAGGCATTTGTAGGTCCTCCAGCACCTCCAGCCTACTCTGTTGCCATCGATTCCCTACGCTTACCCCTGAATGTGAACGACTGTGTTTAAAATGTTTGTGATTGCACGGTTTTATTATGGGATTTTATCTATTTTATGCAATGTTTTTTATGTTTTTTTAATTGTTTGTACACCGCTTTGATCTGTGGAAAAGCAGTATATAAATAAATTTTTTTATTATTATTATTAATTCTATGGTCATCATTTGGCAGATGTTGACCACAGAGCTGTGCTGGAGGGCTTAGAAATTCCTAGAGCGGTATTCTCTAAGATAAAAAAATAGTGGGGTTTTTATCCCCCCCCCTTCTTTCATGGGTCCTACTCTATTAATCCCAGTGAATGTGAAGGGCCCACTGTACATGGATGGCATCTACATCAACCAGAAAACTAAAAACAGAAATAGAAGTGAGTTGTTAAGCACATTCATTTTTATTCAAACTAGACCATTATGACCACTTTATGAAATTGAATTTTTATGCCTTTAATCTTACATCTACATCTGCAAAGGTGCTGGGCATGTTTTAGCATCATTAATTTGATCTGCTTGAACCTACATGAACCTTGGATACATGCAGTTTCACTTGTGTAGCCATGGGAATGGTGAAACTTTGGCTTTCCTATGCTTAATTGTGGTTTATCATTTTGTCTAGTATGCTTAAAGTTAATTCTAGCTTGTCTGAAACAAACCAACTTGAAACCATTGGATGGATACAGCGCCCTTTGTATTGGGGAAGCAAACAGACCCACAAACCAGGAAGAAATCTACAAGCTGTGTTGTTAAAAAGAACTGGGAAAATATTGATGAGAGGAGGAATTTTACTTGCTTTGCTGTAGTTGTGCTTGTGCTATGCACATAAAACTGGTGATAACTGTGTTGCAGATTATCTCCTGTTGTCCACAGCCTTACAATCTTGCTTCTTTAAAAACAAGGTAATTTTGTCTTAAATATTAATGATGGACAATTGACAAAGCACGGGCATTTATTAAATTAAAACTTTTGGTCCACATTAACTTTAATCATTTTAAATTAATCATTATGTTATAACAATTCATTGTGACTTTGGAATATAAGGATTTTCAAGGTCTAGTTTGAATTAAAATGAATGTGCTTAATAAGTCACCTCTATTTGTGTTTTTAGTTTTCGGGCTGATGTAGATTATTTGAATGTTTGACTGACAGAAATTGGAACAAAAATAAAATGTGGAGGCTGATAAATGCTTTATGAGGCCATTTCCCTTTCAAAAATGGGGTACACTGCAGTAATTAGAATGGAAGGCAGTGAAGTAAAATCTCATCTGTTTTAAATGATTGTGTGCTGGTTTGGTTCCAACCATAACAATCTTTTAAAAAGCTCTATGAATGCCCAAGACTACAGCAGTTTTTCATCCTCTTCCTCTTCCACTATTTTTGAAATGGAAAAAAAAACCCCACATTTTGGGGTGGGGGGTGGGAGGAGAAAGCTATAACAAGGCCCTGGTGGAAAAGCAGTTCATATTGTCATGCTTAGGAGAACAAATCTGAATTTTTAATTAGGCTTTAGTTATTTCTTCAAAGCGTCAAGGCATCATTAGTGATGTAAGCCTTGTTGCATTAGCAGAGACTGACATTCCACTTCAAACATGGAAAATGCAGCTGTCCTGTGCAGATAAAAGTTGCCAAATGTGGTGCAGCAAGGTGGATTCGTAGATAATTAGCTGCCCCATTTTATGCTGTGTGGAAGAGCCCTGTCAGTCATGTAGGGAAAAAGCGAAAGCAGGAATTGTTAGCTGGGAAAAATCCAAACAAGTCATAAAGCACATTTGGAATCACTTCAGCAGTGGCAGGGCCGATAAGATATATGTTAGGGAAGCACATAAAATTAGTACTATATATGTTATCTGGTGCTGCAACTTAAAAAAAAATTAATTTAGCCAGCTGGAAATAGCACAGGCTGTAATGATCTACTACTATATAGCAAAAGAATTGGTTTGGCCTCATCAGTGTCAACAAGCCCTGGTAGAAAGCAGTGTAACAACATTTTTGAATGAAAGGTATTGCTTACATGGATTAGCTGCCCTCTTAAGTCTCATAATAGGCTATGAAGAACATTTGCTGGATCAGACTAAAGGTCCATCTCCAATCCAGCATTCTGCTTCTCACTGTATAAAGCAAATGCTTGTTAGAAGACTACAATTCAAGCAAGAAAGCAGGAGTCCTTTTTCCTGCTGCTCCCCAGCTGTTGGCATTCAGGGGCAAATTCTCTCTTGAGTTTTCCAAGAGTGCGATAGAAATAGAGTGATTAAATATAGAGGGTTCTGTTGACTTATCATGACAAGGAGCCATTGCCTGACCTTGAAAGTGCCTTGCTAGAACTATTTTTCATGATCATTGAAAGCTTTTGTAGACCAGCAGATACATAAGCCATTTCAAGTATCTCCCCTCACCCCATGCTTGGCCTGCATGTTGCCAGTGTCTTTATGTTTTTAACATAAGCGTATGGTTTATGGGAGTCAAACTTTCCCTGCCTGGAGAATTCTACTATCAGTTAGAAATTTCACAGTACAGATAGCGTCTGACATTTAATACCCAGTAGATTGCCAATGTAGTGTAATGGTCATGCCAAGGAAACCCATGGGTGAGCTTGTAGCAAATCCCATGCTCCCTGACTAAGAGGAAAGTAAACTTCATCTGAATAAACCTTACAAAGAAAATCCTATGATAAATCAAATTCAACTTGAAAGCACAACAACATATCTCCAAAGAATATGATATGATGACACATACAATCTTAGCTACACATGTACAGAATATGATGACATGTATAATCCTAACTTTAGTATTCAGGGATGTATCTTTACATTTCAGGATCTTGTCTGGCTTTTTCATAGCTGCTCTTTCAAGTTAATAGTCTTCTGATTTCTTGAATGCAGTCTCCATTCTGAATGACTGAGCCAAGGTATGGAAAATCGTGAACTGTTTCATTGTCTTCATAGTCTGCTTTAAAGTTATGGCCCCACACAGACAGGCCAAAATAAAGCTGTTTTGGGTCACTTTGAAGGTATGCTGTTTCAATGATGCATGTGTACTAAGAGTCCGGAAGCTGTGCCAAAGCTCTGCTCTAGTCTTTAGGACTGGGTCATGGCTTTGGCGTGGCTTCTGGACTCTTAGGACGCATGCATCATTTAAACAGCATACCTCCAAAGTGACCCGAAGCAGCTTTATTTTGGCCTGTCTGTATGGGGCCTATGTAGCTTATCTCTGGTCATTATTAATTTATAACATTAATAAAGTTCCTATTTTCCCTGACCCCCTCCCATGTGTCCAACCAAAGAGAGCCAGGTGCTATCTACATGTATTATTGTTGATGCTCCTTCCTCGAATTTTCATGCCTCCTTCCTTCAAGTCTAGTTCTGTTTTGTGTATGATATTTTTGGCATACAAGTTAAACAGATAGGTTGATACAGTGCAGGCTCGTCAATTGGAAACCATTCCATTTCTCATTGTCTTGTCATCACTGTATCCTCTTGTCAGTTTACACATCAGGACTGATGTACAGGTTACACATCATAAACTGGTATATAAAGAAAACAATGAGGAAAGTGGATGGATTTGCAACTATCAACTTCATTAAAAGTAGGTAGTAGTAAATGCTGAAGCTCTTCTACACAGCCCTAGTTTTAATGGCTATTATTCCTTAGGTTGTTGCCTGAAAGTAACATCTCCTTTGTCACTATTCTCTCTGCCCACTCCCCCTTCCCGTGTCCAACCAAAGAGAGCTGGGTGCAAAACAGTGGCTTCTGATGGTGCTGCTTATAGTTAGGTGTATGGTATGAACAATGAAACTCACTGAGTGATCTTGAGAAGTTACATGCTCTAGTGTTCGGGAAAGGCAATGGTAAATCTCTTTTGAACAAATCTTGCCAAGAAAACCTCACGATAGGTTTGCCTTAAGAGTCTCCATAAGTTGGAAACTACTTGAAGGCACACAACAAGAATAACAACAATAAAAATGAACAACTTAAGGGCAACAGCAAAATACAGGCCTACGACTAACATCTTCACTTTTTTTTCTTATTTGGTTTGTAACATCTTGCCTGATGAAGAAGCCAGTGAAGCTTCAAAATCTTGCAACATGTATATTGTACATTTTGGTTGGTTAATAAAGGTGTATCACGGTTTGATGGATTTTTGATTGGATTTGTTACATGGCCAACATGACTACCCTGGATGTTTTATTAGAGTGGAGTCCATTATCTACTAGCTCAAGCTAGAGAGCAGGATGACAGGCACATACAAACCTATATCTGACCAGTAGACCAGGGACTAGGAAACAGCTCTATTATGAGAGCTTATTGATAAATGTTTATACAGGCATGCAAGTGCTTAGATGATAAAGTAATGTCTGCAGTTGCCATATTTTCCTTTCCTTTTGTTTTGTAAAACTGTCTAATTATATAAGGCTTACCTTTGATCTGCCCTGTAGGTTTATTTGCATTTTGAAACATAATCAAGCCTTGGCTTGGTATATTTTCAAAAATAATGCTTAGGAACTATAGTAAGGAAGTGACTAGTATATCCTTTTATTTAAAAAAGAAAAAGAAAAATGGGGTTGGATTGTAAGGAGGAAACATTGTAGAATAAAATCTAATTTTAAAGTACCACTTCCCTTTGCTAAACCTTAAAAGTTTTAACCTGTAGCCAACAGACTTATCAATATGTCTTTTGAGAAAGAATGTTAGTCAGAGCAGTTGATGTCTCTCAGGCCAATACTAGCTTCCACTTGGACTCTTCAGTTGCGAACATGAAGAAAAGGGGAGAAAATAGTATTTGTTGTAAAGGTTCCCCCCTCCCATAAATCCCTTTGACAGGTGAGCCTGCAGGGCTTATCACATTTTCTTCAAAATGACCGTGTGACAAAACTGGTTGTTGATTTGACTGTTATGCAGATCCTAGAAAAAATTGTTTGTAGTCTTGGGACAAATTTCTGCAGTTCTATGTTTTATTTAGGAGCATCTCATAACATTAATAAAGGTTGAAAGTTCAAACAAATGTTATTTTTTCATCGGAACAAAGTTCTCTGTAGTTAACTAACCAAAAATGGAGAGAGAACCTTTCCTCACTGTATTGTTCCTCTTTTTAAAAAGAAGCTTTTGTATTACAAGAACCCAGATGACATGAAGACCTCTGGCTGTAGACATTACTGTATTCAAATAAATGAAGACTTAACTGATTCGATCATGCTCACCCATGGTTTACTGTTAATTGGTTTACTGTTTACTGTTACTGTTAGTTGGTTAGACCAGTGCAACTGTAAACTTCAACTGGACAAGCCTGCTTATAACAGGGAATTGGGTCAAAGAAAAGTGGTGTGTATGATATGAGCCCTCCTGCTATGGACTAATTTTAGTCACCATGACTGTACTGACAGACCCTTTCTATGACACTGCAGATAACACTGTTTTTTTGTAATAAACACATAAGCACTAGGCCACTCATCATAAATGTGGTTTAATAAACATGTAAAGGGATTTTGCAGCACCTTTGAGACTTACTGTGGAAAGAAGTTGTAGCAGTAGCTTTCATAGATTTGATCTGCTTCCTTGGACGGTGTAATAAACCAT